>NC_037671.1:30390412-30514386 GCF_003255815.1 Theropithecus gelada
TTTTTTTTTTTTTTTTGAGACGGAGTCTCGCGCTGTGTCACCCAGGCTGGAGTGCAGTGGCGCGATCTCGGCTCACTGCAAGCTCCGCCTCCCAGGTTCACGCCATTCTCCTGCCTCAGCCTCCGAGTAGCTGGGACTACAGGCGCCCGCCACCACGCCCGGCTAGTTTTTTGTATTTTTAGTAGAGACGGGGTTTCACCATGTTAGCCAGGATGGTCTCGATCTCCTGACCTCGTGATCCACCCGCCTCGGCCTCCCAAAGTGCTGGGATTACAGGCTTGAGCCACCGCGCCCGGCCACAATAGAGAATCTTTGACATCTGAAGTCTACAAAGTTACCCTGCCTTCTCTGCTCTCACAGGCGCCTATGCTACTAGTTCAGGAAAATCTGTCTCACTTATATCTGAAGAGAAAATGAAGTATGCTGGGCCAGGCACGGTGGCTCACACCTGTAATCTCAACTCTGGGAGGTTGAGGCCAGAGGATCATCTGAGGTCAGGAGTTCAAGACCAGCCTGGCCAACATGGTGAAACCTGATTTCTACTAAAAACACAAAAATTAGCCAGGTGTGGTGGTGCACATCTGTAATCCCAGCTACTGGGAGGCTGAGGCAAGAGAATCACTTGAACCCAGGACGTGGGGGTGGCCGTGAGCCAAGATGGCACCATTGCACTCCAGCATGGATGACAGAGTGAGACTGCATCACACACACACAAAATAAGTATGCTGGTATCCACAGACAGCTGCAATAAAAATAAATATAAAACTTGCAATCTAATCTTTCTATATACAAGTTTGCCCAAAAATATGGCTACAAAGAAGAATATAAAATAACATAATTCATGATTAATTTATTAAAAATATTATAAGGAGGTATGAAAGGAAAATAAATACCAGGATCCCAAAAATTACAAAACCGAGGGAAAAGTCAAGCTGGGAACTATGTCAAGCAAACCTGCCTCCCATTTTATTCCTGAATAAGATAGGTATGAAAATAAGAAGTTACATACCTCCCTCACAATTTGCCCACAAGGAAATTCCTTGTGGACAAAGAACAGAGAGAACTCAAAGTCATCCCTCTGAGGCTCACCTGAGACACATGTGTATCAGATTGCTTCCTCTGCCCTATTGTTTACGTAAAAATGCAGATTCAAGGAGCCAGACTAAATTGTGTTTTCAAGGTCTCAAAAGAATGCAACCTTTGTCTCTTATGGACTTCTAACCTTGAAGCCCCTACTTTGAGTTGTCCTGCCTTATCACACCGAACCAATGTACATCTTACACATACTGATTGATGGCTCATTGTCAGAGGCACTGGAACAACGGCGACTCCACCTTGAAGGGGCTGGGTGAAATAAGGCTGAGACCTACTGGGCTGCATTTCCAGGAGGTTCAGGCATTCTTAGTCACAGGATGAGAGAGGAGGTCACGACACGGTACAGGTCACAAAGACCTCACTGATAAAAGGATGCGATAAAGAAGCTGGCCAAAACCTACCAAAACCAAGATGGTGACCAGAGTGACCTCTGGTCGTTCTCACTGCTCATTATAGGCTAATTATAACTTATTAGCATGCAAAAAGATACTCCCACCAGCACCATGAGTTTACAAATGCCATGGCAACCTCTGGAAGTTATCCTATACGGTCTGTATGATCTGAGGAACCCTCAGTTCCGGTAATTGCCCACCCATTTCCAGGAAAATTCATGGAATAATCCACCCCTTGTTTAGCATATGATCAAGAAATTACTATAAGAATAAGCTGCAGAGCAGCCTATGCTGCTGCTCTGCCTATAGAGTAGCCATTCTTTATTCCTTTACTTTCTTAAAAAACCTGCTTTTTACTCTACGGACTCTCCCAGAATTCCTTACTACACAAGATCCAAGAATCCTCTCTTGGGTCTGGATTGGGACTCCTTTCCGGTAACATTATGTCTCCCTAAAACGTATAAAAGCAAGCTGTACGGCCGGGCGCAGTGGCTCACGCCTGTAATCCCAGCACTTTGGGAGGCTGAGGTGGGCAGATCACCTGAGATCAGGAGTTCGAGACCAGCCTGATGAATATGGAGAAATTCTGTCTCTATTAAAAATACAAAAAAAAAAACCAAACAATTAGCCGGGCATGGTGGCATATGCCTGTCATCTCAGCTACTTGGGAGGCTGAGGCAGGATAATCTCTTGAATCAGGGAGGCAGAGGTTGTGGTGAGCCGAGATCGCGCCATTGCACTCCAGCCTGGGCAACAAGAGCAAAAACTCCTTCTCAATCAATCCATCAATCAATAAATAAGCAAGCTGTACTCCGACTACTTTGGGCACATGTCCTCAGGACCTCCTGAGGCTGTGTCACGGGTGTGTCCTTAATCTTGGCAAAATAAACTTTGTAAATTGATTGAAACCTGTCTCAGATACTTTTGGGTTAAACAGAAACAATAATGGCTATAAAGAAAAAAACACAAAGCAGAAACACAAGAATTCAGGAAATACATTGCCAGAAATAAATATTTCATGACAAGAAAAATAAAGACTGTGAAACAGAAAAATACAGAACTCAGAGACAAAAGAAAAAAATATTCAAGATTGAAGACTAAAATTACAAAAAGCACAAAGCGGGTACCACTGATAGCATATAAGTGGATAGTGAGAATAGACATGAAAAATAGAAGAACAACAAAAATATAATCAAACTAATTATAAAAATAATTATAGATATAGAGCAGGTGTTGATGCTCTACAGCTATGGACCAAATCAAGCCTACCACCTATTCTTGTGTGGCCTTGAACTAAGAATGTTTTTTCTATTTTTAAATGGCTCAAAAAATGAAAACAACTTTATAACATATAAACAATGATATGAAATTTATTTTCAGTTTAAAATTCAAATTAGGCTTTATTTGAATAAAGGTTTTTGGAGCACAGTCATACTCATTCATGTACCATTATATTATATGTTGCTGCTTTCATACTACCCTTCTCAGTGCCAGAGTTGAGTAGCTGCAGACCATATGGCCTGCAAAGCCTAAAATATTTACTATCTGATCTTTTACAGAAAAATTTTGCCAACTGCTAATGCAGAATATAGGCAAGGGAGATTTTAAAAATACACAGATGTGTGGAGGGACATGGTGGCTCACATCTGTAATCCTAGCACTTTGAGAGGCCAAGGCCGGCAAATCACATGAGGCCGGGAGTTTGAGACCAGCCTGGTCATAATGGTGAAACTCTGTCTCTACTAGAAATACAAAAATTGGCTGAGCATGATGGTGTACACCTGTAATCCCAGCTGCTTGGGAGGCTGAGGCAGGAGCATTGCTTGAACCCGGGAGGTGGAGGTTGCATGAGCCAAGATCTTGCCACTGCACTCCAGCCTGGGCGACAGAGTGAGACTCTGTCTCGAAACAACAACAACAACAAACCCACATAAGTGGAATTCCCCCCTCCAAAATAAGAATTATTGAAACAGTGCAGAATTTGCATTACATGAGAAAATATTTATAATCTAAAAGAAAATTTGAATATATCTACTGAAAGATCACAAAGCATACCAGAGAAAATTGATCTCAAATAGGATAATTTCTAGTACTGTTATTTGACTTTGAAAATAAAAAAAATATTTGGGTAGCAGCTACAAAGGTCAAGTCAACGCTAGGGGAAAGAAAATCATGTTGGCATCTGATTTCTCTACAACAGCATCAAATGCCTGAAGACAGTAGAGTAACACCTACCATACACTCAAGGAAATATAGGGTGAATAAGGGGTTGTATATATTCAGAAAGCTGCATTTTCAAGTCAAATATTCTGGATAAACCACTTAAAAATGCAAGAAGTCAGGATATATTGATCACATAGACTTTCCTTCAATAAACAACTACACAAAGTATTATTCTAGGCAAACAAACAAACAATTAAAATGACTGGGGAAATTGGAGCAAAACAATTAACATGGGGCACTGAATGTATTAAACTGCAGATCACCAAAACAGTGAGAAAGATAAGAGTAACTGAAGAAAATGGAAATGGTATATGCTCTGACAATATTGAGATGATATAACTAAAAATTTGAAGGAGTACGGAGCAATACTGCAGAATTTAGGTTCACTGTACAATCTCTAATAACTAAGATAAAAAGTATTATTTAAGAATGACAAACATTCTGTGCCTATGATTATTTAACTGAACCAAAGCAAACAGTGAGAAACTAAAATTTGGTTGGAAATAAGATGGAAAGGAGAGAAGAGAAAGCAACTCTATTCTGTGAGTTAGTTCCAATAGAAATCTGAACAGCCAACCTTCAGAACAGAACTCTGCTAAGAGCTGAAAACATTGTGAGTAATGTTAGTAGTCAATTACAACAAAGGCAAATGCCTTTGAATGACTTCCCCCGGCTCTTGATGTGTGGATAGATATTACCAATACTGCTTAGTTTACTTGATAATAGGGAATGCTGACTTAGAATTTCAAGTAACTGAAACATTATTCCCTCTAAAAAATTTCATTCTTTTCATTAGTGGGCCTATACTAGAAAAAAATTTGCTCAATTCTATAGTTATATTTTGAATTTTGTTAAAAATGTTGTTTTCTCAGCTGAGTGTGGTGGCTCACGCCTGTAATCCTAGCAATTCCGGAGGGCAAGGCAGGTGGATCACCTGAGGTCAGGAGTTCAAGACCAACCTGGCCAACATGGTGAAACCCTGTCTTTAAAAAATAAAAAAATTAACCCGGCTTGATGGCGGGTGCCTGTAACCTCAGCTACTCAGGAGGCTGAGGTAGGAGAATCACTTGAACCTGGGAGGCAGAGGTTGCAGTGAGCTGAGATTGCACTATTGCACTCCAGCCTGGCCTACAGAGTGAGACTCCATCTCAA
Source organism: Theropithecus gelada (assembly GCF_003255815.1). NCBI lineage: Eukaryota > Metazoa > Chordata > Mammalia > Primates > Cercopithecidae > Theropithecus > Theropithecus gelada. Next base: position 30,395,275 of record NC_037671.1, read on the forward strand.
AACAAACAAACAAACAAACAAACAAATGTTGTTTTTTCTCTTACAATTTAAAACTTACAGAATATCCTTGAGTTTTCCTCTTGACCCATCTGGTCTTTTTACAGAAAACATTGGCTGACTCATAACAACATAGATCATGTTGGACTAGGGTAATATGAAGTAGGGCAGGAATACTTGAAATTGTCAGCTACTGGAATTTGATGACATTTCTAGGAACAAGAAAATTTTACCTTTTAGAGGAGTTCATTTGGGGGACTTGAATTCAAACTCCTAATATTTGACTCAAAGTTCTCATGGTATTACTTCTTTACATTGTTTCAAAGTAATATTCTGGGTATTCTATCTGAGAAACAAACAAATTTAATTAAGTAGGCAAAGTTTCAAAGTAATATTCTGGGTATTCTATCTGAGAAACAAACAAATATAATTAAGTAGGCAAAACCAAGCAAACAAAACACCACCAGATCACCAACCACACACAAAATGGGTAAAATTAGATACCCGATTGCCAATTGTTGCTTGTAATATTTGTATTATCTTTCATGGGAAATGAAAGCCTCTGAAAGCTACTAATTAGAGGGCTAATAAATACAAGTATGAAAACTGACCAGTGCATGAACATCTTTCACCTTAATCAAGTCAGGAAACCACTTGTGATAGACTGAATAGTGGCCCCTCACAGATGTCCACATGCTAATCCCAGAAACCTATGAATACGTTACCTTACATGGCAAAAGAGATTTTGCAAAGTAATTAAGTTTAGGATCTTGAGATGAGAAAAGTATCCCAGATGATCCAGTTGGGCCCAATATTATAAAAGGGAAGTCAAGAGTGAAAGAGACAGAAAAAGAATATGTGATGATGCAACCAGAGGATAGAGTGATGTATGTGCTTTGAAAATGGAGGACTAGCCAGGTGCAGTGGCTCACATCTGTAATCCCAGCACTTTAGGAAGCCATGGTGGGCAGATAACGAGGTCAGGAGTTTGAGACCAGCCTGGCCAACATGGAGAAATCCCATCTCTACTAAAAATACAAAAAATTTAGCTGGGCGTGGTGGCAGACACCTGTAATCCCAGCTACTTGGGAGGCTGAGGCAAGGAGAATCACTTGAACCTCGGAGACAGAGGTTGCAGTGAGCCAAGATCATACCATTGCACTCCAGCCTGGGCAGCAGTGCGAGACTGTGTCTCAAAAAAAAAAAAAAAAGAAAAAAAAGAAAAGAAAGGAAAAAGAAAATGGAGGACTGTATCCCTTGAATCAAGGGATACAGGTGGCTGCTAAGAGCTGGAAAAGGCAAGGAAACAGATTCTCTTTTGAAGCCTCAGGAGGAACAAAGTCCTGCTTGATCTTAGACTTCTGACTGTATGAGAATAAATTTGTGTTAAGTCACCAAGTTTGTGGTAATTTGTTGCAATAGCAAAAGGAAACTAACACATGACTTATTACTCAATAGTGATTACAAAACAAAGGGAGAGGTTCTTCCTAATCCAGGGTTTCTCAATCTCAGCACTATTGACATTTTAGGCTAGAGAATTCTTAGTTGGTTGCAGATGCTGTCCCATGCACTGTAGAATGTTTAGCAGCATCACTGATAACTAATCACTAGATGCAAGTAGCACCCTTCCCCAGTGTGACAACCAGAAATATCTCTAGACTTTGGCAAAATCACTCCTAGTTGAGAACCACTGTTCTTGTTCTTCTGACTCTCACATCTCTCTTATCTTAAGCCATAGAATGTATCACATCCCATCTCTTTACTTCACCCACTATACAATTAGGCTATCAAGAAGAAATGAATGAGAGGAAAAAATGAGAGAGATAAAAGCCAGTGAGTAAAGTGATGGGGAGAAGGTATATGAGGAATGAAAGAAGAAGGCCAGCAGGTGAAGAAAAAGAAGCAGCTCTGGTGAGAACAATGGAGAAGGAACGACATGCAGAAATATGGAAGAATGCTCAAAATGCCTGCCACTTACTCTCACAGAGAAGTTAAAGGTCTGAAAATAGGAACGAATAGCCCTCTCCTTATCTATATTTTAAGGCCTGGATTTTAGGACTGAGCTATTACTATTATTCCATGTAGAAATTTGTAAATATGTAATTTTTATTGAAAGGACAGAGGAAAGAAGAAAGAGGGAAAGGATTTCTAAACCACACTAGTCTAAAAAGAGCTGAAAGAAGGGCAATGTTCTAATGAAGAAAGTGGGGAAGAGCAACATTTGGTGCGCCTGCCAAAGAATTTTTTTAAAAGAGTAGGGTAGTAAAACAGTTAACATGAGAAGTTGCAGATCTTGAATCTGTGGCGTATGCAAAATAGGTATGTCGGAAGTGGGATTCAAACCCATGCCTCCATTTGGAGATCCGAACCCCCAGAGGGGGAAGCCTAAGCTTGAGTCTGGTGCCTTAGACCACTCGGCCATCCTGACACCTGCATGGAGTGGGTGGTTCAATCATCTACTTACTGTAATCAATAGTCAATCTGTTCCAGAGACTGTGTTCAGTTGTACAGTGAAAACTAAACTAATTGCAAAACAGAAGAGGAGTAAAGCTGAGTTTTGATGGAAGTGGAGACTATCACTATGGCACACAGTTAAGGCAGCCCCAGAGCCAAGGAGCCGGGTGTATTGAGACCCCGCTCCCGCCCACACCTCCCCTTAATTCGTTGCCCACCAAGATTCCCTCCTCCCACTCACCCACCAGCCCCACAATCCAAGTCAGTCCCCACGGTGTGGGAATTTCACATATCTGTAGATCTTGTTAGTGATGGCTGTGGAGACCTTTTCTGCTAGCTTGTTTTGATGCTTACACTCTCTTCTCACAATTAAATTGAAAAGTAACATAGGTAAGGAGGGAGCCAGTGAGAAAGGCTTGAACGCCCCCCTTTAAACCTGTCTTCCAGCATCCAAATCGTCCTTCTAAGTTTAGGTGGTGGCATATTGCACACTCTTCCTGTGTTTCTCCCCAGATCCCACACTTCTTCCAGCACTTTCTTCACCCACTGGCTTTTATCTCTCTCATTTTTTCCTCTCATTCATTTTTTTCCTGATAGCCTGGGTAAAGGGGATACGAAAGTGAAGGGATGTGATATATGGTTCGATATGTGCTAATAGAGGTATGAGTAAAAAGGGTTAATGGCTATTACCAAGCAATAAACTGTATCTGCCTTCCCTTCTCCCTCCTTTCAGTGATGAAGGTGAGAGGCTCACAGCTGTCCCTGCTTTTATTTTGTAGCGAAGGGCTTCCAGCATTACAGACACATTGTAAATCAGTTATCGGAGAGTTGCAGGCTATTTTGTGAATGGACAATGGCCAAAGAGAAGTTGGTCTTGTTGTTGTTTACTTGTCTGTCATTTTAAAACAACAACAGCAACAACAAAAACAGGGTCTTCTTTGGTTACCCAGCCTGGAATGCAGTGGCTATTTACAGGTGTGATCATAGTGTACCGCAGCCTGGAACTGCTGGTCTCAAGCAATCCTCCTGCCTCAGCCTTCCAAGTAGCTAGGACTTGTATTAATAATTTCTTGATCTAGCTGTAGCATGTAAAATATTTTAACAACATTTAGAGATGTGGAAAGAATGAAAACCTTGAGTCAGGTATCAGTGGGATTGAATTCAGGCTCCACCCTTATGAGAACCTTGCAGTGGTCCAGAAAAAGGTGATGATGGTTTGGACTAGATGATGGTGGGCATCAGATGCACCACATGAGGAGTAAGAGCCAATAGCTTTATCCATAGGGAAGAGTAAAAGGATGTGAACCATGGGCAAGAAGCCTATTTAACAATCAATAGACTAGGTTCTACCCCATACAAGGCCATCATCACAATTTGTCAGCCCATGCTCACAATATCACAAGCCAAAATTAACAGACTAGAGAACTAAATCAAAGTAGAAATTCTCACCAGTGAAAGAATGTTTTAAATGCTTAAAGAAGGGCTTTTTTTTTTTTTTTTCCGGAACCAACACAACTGGAGGCAGGCTTTGGCAGAGCTATAATATATAAATGATGGAAGGTAGTGAAACATCCAGAATAGTTTTGAGCAGGACTATCAAAAAGTTTATTATTGGCCGGGCGTGGTGGCTCATGTTTGTAATCCCAGCACTTTGGGAGGCCGAGGCGGGTGGATCACAAGATCAGGAGATCAAGACCGTCCTAGCTAACACGGTGAAACCCCGTCTCTACTAAACAAACTACAAAAAGTTAGTCGGGCTTGGTGGCGGGCGCCTGTAGTCCCAGCTACTCTGGAGGCTGAAGCAGGAGAATGGCATGAACCCAGGTGGAGCTTGCAGTGAACTGAGGTCGCGCCACTACACTCCAGCCTGGGCGACAGAGCGAGACTCTGTCTCAAAAAAAAAAAAAAGTTTATTATTTATAGAATCTTCATCTAAAGGAAATTGTTCCATTTAGAAAAGTGACCTATTTTTTTCTTTAAGTGAGAATGCCTCTAATCTATAACGACTTGATGACACTCACATGAAGATCAGAAGTGATTGGATTAGATCTCAAATGCAGCCAATGAAGTGACCTGTGAGAGGGTGTGAGCAAAAGCTTCAATGTTGAACACCAATGGGATTTTCTCGGTTAAGTAGACCAAACATATTTTACTATTTTTTTTGGCTTTCAAAGTGGGAAATACTGAGAGATATGGTCACACGGTAGAAGAAAATGTGACTTGACAAAAAAAGAAGACATGAAAGAATTTACTGATTCATTATTCACTGTTGCCCTGAGTATAAATCAGGAAACTCTTATTGTTGATGAAGGTGGTAGAAGAATCCAGCATGAATCCTAACAGATTAAGAGTGCTTCCCAGATGCAATGTGGCTGACCTAATTTTAAAACTCCCACTCATGCCAGGCTTTGCTTGGTAATATAAGGAGAGGGTGGAAGAAGAGAGTATACACCAAGTGGATCGGCTTATGAGCCTGCCAAGAAAGGCAGCATGTTGCCCTGAAAGAAAATAGCCTGCTTTATTCCAGCTATGCTAATCCAACCTTTCTGGAAGCCAGGCATATGGCAAGATTTGTTGCTTTCTTGGCCTGCCCTGCTCAGGAATGTAGCCTTTTGCTTTCTTGTGGGCAAAGCTGACTTTATTGATTTGTTCATTCATTCATTCATTTCACAAATATTTGTTGAATGCACAGCCAAGTTCTGATTCTGTAATTGGTACCAAAGATACAGAAGTGGAGCAGTGCAGGGAGACAGACAAATACATAAAACTGATGGGTGCCAACGCACTCTCACCAAAGGCCGCCAGGGACACACCTGGAGTTGGGTTTATTACATGTTGCAGTGAGGGAGAACACACAGTGGAAACCACGGGTGTCTCACTAATAGGGTGTTAGAAAAAAAATTATAAAATTTAGACTTTGGCGGGGTGATTTGAGACAGGCTTTAAGAAAGTAGGGCTTTGCCGTGCTTTGGATACTGTCAGGAAGTAGGGGTAATTTTTGTTGTTGTTGTTGAGACGCAGTCTCGCTCTGTCGCCAGGTTGGAGTGCAGTGGCGCGATCTCGGCTCACTACAAGCTCCGCCTCCCGGGTTCACGCCATTCTCCTGCCTCAGCCTCCCCTTCTGCCCACTACTTCAAAAAATAGAAAAAAATAGCCAGAAGTGGTGGCAGGCGCCTGTAGTCCCAGCTACTTGGGAGCCTGAGGCAGGAGAATGGCCTGAACGCAGGAGGCGGAGCTTGCGGTGAGCCGAGATCGCGTCACTGCGCTCTGGCCTGGGCGACAGAGCGAGACTCCGTCTCAAAAAAAAAAAGAAAAGAAAAGAAAAAGGAAAAGGAAAAGGAAAAGGAAAAAGAAAAGCTGGCTTATTTATTTATTTATTTATTTATTTATTTATTTATTGAGATGGAGTCTCGCTCTGTCGCCCAGGCTGGAGGGCAATGGTACGATCTTGGCTCACTGCAACCTCTGCCTCCTGAGTTCAAGCGATTCTCCTCCGTCACTCTCCCGAGTAGCTGATTACAGGTGCCCACCACCAAGCCCAGCCAATTTTTTTTTTTTTGTATTTTTATTAGAGACCGGGTTTCGCCATTTTGGCGAGGCTGGTTTCAAACTCCTGACTTCAAGTGATCCACCTATCTCAGCCTCCCAAAGTGCTGTGGTTACAGGCGTGAGCCACTGTGCCCGGCCTAATGTTTTAAACAATAGAGTTACTGACTCAAAAATAAATAGTCCTGGGTTAGGCAGTCCAGGTCTGGCACAGCTCCTCATGGAACAAGTCTCTTCCTGTCTTCCTCTTCTGCCAAATTGGCTGTGGGGTTTTTGTCCCCATGGTCCCTCTTTACAGGTGCTCAAAATATCTCAAGAATTAATGAATACTGAACAAACCACGAGCACTATTTCCTGAACTCCCAGGCCATTCTTGTCTTTGAATGAATTGGGGCTCCAGACAAAATGCGAAGAGAAAATTAGAGGGGGACTTGTATTTTTATTTCCTCCTACCTCTGAAGAACCTAGACATTCCACTTCTGAAAGTGTGGGAAAAATACCAAATGGAGCAACAGAGAACCTTCATCTTCTTTCCACACTTTTTAATCCTCTCGAGGATTCTCCTCAGTTAGGCCAATCGTTCCTTAAAACCGTCTCCACCTCCTGGTTCCTCCCTCCAAGATGGCGAGGGAGCCCGCAAATTCGGTCTCCCAGGACCCCTCTGCCCAGAGCAACGAACTCCCTTTGGCAATATAGGAATAATCTTCATTCTCCCTGCAATTGTGTACATGAATAAGCTGTTTAATGAAAGTACAGTGTGGAGGTTAAATTATCTGCTTGGTGATTAAATGGCTTAGGTGATTGAGCTCCAACCCTGGTAGTTTCTGAAACCATGGATTTCCTGCAGCTTTTCTTGGCAAGCCAATTACTGATGGGATTACGTTATTTAAAGAATGAAGAAGGCTACAGCAAGAGGGCCTGGGTAGCTCAGTCGGTAGAGCATCAGACTTTTAATCTGAGGGTCCAGGGTTCAAGTCCCTGTCCAGGCGCTAAGTGTAGTTTTGACTTCTGCCACATGTAGAAGTCAAAACAGAAAACTTCTGCCGTATGTGTCGAAACAGTCCTACCCTCAGACCTTTGCTAGGTTTAACTTACTTATACTCTCCAAAGACTAAATCACATATTTGTAAGAAAATTTAGGATTATGGTAAAGACACTGTAACAAGTAACTTGCACTGGAGTTAATGGATAGCTACTTTCAAATTCCCTTACGTGGTGGGGGATAACTACCTCATTCTAGAGGGTGTTGCAGTTTGGGAGCACCCTAGTAGCATGTAGACTGAGAGCAGTGGCCTTTGTCTTGTTCATCTCCGAGTTTCCCAGGTCTTAGACAAGATGGTAGTACACAAAACCCTGCAAGAAACATGAACTAAAATCCAGACAGATTTTGAAATTGTCAGTCATCCATTTTGTGCTTTCATTACAAAGCTACTGTCCTCACCTTAAGATATAATCTAAAAAAAAAAAAAAAAAAAAAAAACCAGAAATGGGCTTCTGTGCATTTTTTCTGTGTACAGCACTATAGATTTTTATAAGACTTGAAATGGGTTTTAGACAAAAAGTCGAGGTTTTTACCCAGTGGATACTCTGAGCACAGTAAGTGCATATTCTTTATGACTGTTCCCTCATTTTCACTAGTCATATGTACCCTAGAGAAGAGGAGTAAAGCTAACAAGATTTCTATTAGAGAAACTCTGTATTTGAAAAGTTGTGGAAGTTTTCCCGCCTTCAAAGTGGACCTCAGAAATCAGTAGGCAGGGCAGCAGGAATTGTCAGTCCCTGGTTGCACCTGACATAAAAATGAAGTATTTTTTTTTAGCAGAAACAGGTATTGAAAGGTCAAAAGTCTGCTGTTCCCCAGACTTAACCTCCAGCTCTCTCTTAGGTCCTAATTCAGCTGGTGAAATGATGAGATCTGTAAGAAGAGTGAGAGGAATTCAGGGTTTCAAAGACTTTCAGGGTCTCCCAAAGTGTGTCTCAATCACCTGGGGACTCATGTTTCTTCCTGAACTTGAGGAGATATGTCCAATTTAGTAATGACTGGAGTGAACAAGGTTTCTTCTTCAGAGGAATTAAAAGATACAGAAAGAGGCCAGACTCAGTGGCTCACCCCTGTAATCCCAGCACTTTGGGAGGCCAAAGTGGGCAGATCCCTTGAGATCAGGAGTTCAAGACCAGCCTGGCCAACATGGTGAAGCCCCATTACTACTAAAAATGCAAAAATTACCTGGGCGTGGTGGCATGCGCCTGTAGTCCCAGCTACTCAGGAGGCCGAGGCAGGAGAATTGCTTGAACCTGGGAGGTGGAGGTTGCAGTGAGCCAAGATCACGCCACTGGACTCCAACCTGGGTGACAGAGTGAGACTCAGTCTCAAATAAATAAATAAATAAAAATAAAAGATAGGGAAAGCAGAATTAAAGTTATAACTTACAACACAAGACAGAGGATTTAAATCTGTTGTGCCCTTCAACATTCTTTCTGCACTTTCACAATTGGGATTTCCTGGGTTATTTAAGGTTGGGTGGGAAGTGGAATGACTGCCCACTTCCAAGGGTTTTGCAGGCATAGAAGACCATTTCCCATGTCTCTCGTGCTTCTCCCTTTTTAGCACACCCATCCTAATGCTAACTTTTCCTTTCTCCTCTCCTCCACCTTTCCCTAGGCCCTTCTTTTCCCTCTTGTCTTCTCTTTTTTTCTACCTTTCATTCTCTGTTACCTCTCATTTGCTACTTAAGTGTTTCCTTTCCCATCCATAAGGGCAAAGTTGAATGAATCACTTGGTAATGCATCACCTTGAACATCAGAGATTCCATATTAATCCATGTCCTCTTCTAATATGTTTCATCACATCTTATCTTAAGGTCCATCTCATTCAAAGACAAGAATGACCTGGATGTTGAAAAAGTAATATTTGCTGCCACGATCATATTCGACCTTCAGTCATGCATGAGCACCTTTGCAGAGGAAGAAAGGAAGCAATGAGGTAAGAACCAAGACAACAAGAGACTTCACAATGTTTCCTGCAATAATGTCAGTTTCAAAATAAGTAAATAAATAAATAAACAAACAAATAAACCAAAACCATGGAAAATGATGAAAGGCTAGATTTTGTCAGGTATGGGACAGGGCAGGAAACAGAAAGCAGTGGCTGTGATTTACATAAACGGTGTTGTTCTTCTCTCCTGGGGGACTCAGAGTTGGGGAAAACAGAATAATTTTGGAGTCCACAAGTGCCATATTGAAAATATTAGTATGGTTTCACCCATCGAGGTCTGTGTTGTAGGTCCAGCATACATCTGCTGTGCAATCTGACTTTGCATAAGGTGCCAAGAAAACAGTTCTATGGATTCACATAAATTCGTTCAGCTCAACACAGAAGTACAATTTTATTCTTCATTCTTAATTTATTTTCCTTCTGTTTTCATTCATTTCCTCCATCCCCCTTCCTTTCATCCCAAGAGTCTCCTGCATTTCTTTCTTCTCTGAATATTATGTACTAGCAACCTCTGGCCAAAGAATGAGATGGATATGAGGGTGAGTGTAGGCATAGCTCTGAGCTTGTAAAGGTGAAAGCTATACAAAGCGAAGTGGAACCCAAGTTAATTTTAAGATTTCATGAGTTTTCTGTAGCCTGGGAACATTAGATTCAGGTTTTTCTTCCTTCCCAAATTTTACATTCTCTGACTTTTTCTGCTCAAGTAAGCATTTCCCTTGTCAAAGTGAGTATTGTGGAAATTGCTTTATCAGCATTAAAAGATGGTAGAAAAGACATTTTAAAAAGTGCTACATGTAATGGGATATTTTGACTGTATATTTAATTTAATATACATTAAAACAGGACTTTCAAGTATTGAGCCCATTGTATAAGCTCTGTTTAGAGAAGGGGTGATTATCCCTACAGTTTCTCATTGAGCAGCCCAGGTTAGCTTGTTATTAAACTTGGAAAGCATGAATGCCTCCTAATGGAAGATTACTGCAACCTTAATTCCATGGTCCCACCCATTAAGGTCCTTATACCAAATATTATTGTAATTACTGACACCATCTAATTGTTAACTGATATATACTCTGCAGTTATAGATTTGTCTACTACGTTTTGTTTAGTGGCTATTTCAATGCCTCAAATCTTCTCAGTTTGTCTGCATCTGTGAGGGAACACAGTACACTTTTACCTCTCTACCATGGATTATCTCATATGGCTTGCCATAGCACATAATCTTTGCCAGCAAGATCTTAACTGCATCCAACTTTCTCCAGAAATATAGATGTGATATTTATTGATGGCATTCTTCTCTGCAGAGACTTATTTGACACACACACTCACTCAAGACATACAAACATTTGGCTGAGTGCGGCGGGTCACACCTGTAATCCCAGCACTTTGGGAGGCCGAGGTGGGTGGATCACCTGAGGTCAGGAGGTCTAGACCAGCCTGGCCAACATGGTGAAACCCCGTCTCTACTAAAAATAAAAAAATTTGCTGGGCATAGTGGTGGACACCTGTAATCCCAGTTACTCAGGAGGCTGAGGCAGGAGAATCACTTGAACCCAGGAGGAGGGGGTTGCAGTGAGCCAAGATTGCATCATTGCACTCCAGCCTGGGTGACAAGAGTGAAACTCTGTCTAAAAAAAAAAAAAAAAAGACATACAAACATTCACAAAGGACCTCACAATAAAGGGATGGGTTATTGCCCCTCATGTGCAAAAATAAAATTATATAATTATCTCCTCTATTATTGGATGTTGAACTTTGACAAAATTATTACCACTTTCTAAGACACTCTTAAGAATAGTTAGATAGTCCTTTAGCATTATAAAATACATACACCTCAAGCCACAAGCCAATCAACATCTTGCTTTCTTACTCATCCTTCAACCTAGCACTCCCACTTTGAAATATTTATACTTAGGATACATTTCCAACAATATGAAACTATCTACACACATTAACTGCAGGACTACTTGAAACTGCAAAATACTGGAAACTACCTAAACTACCAAACATAGGATATTTATTGAATGAACTATTGTTTCACATGTAATGGTGTAATATGTAGTTATAAAAAGGAATGAGGGCCAAGTGCAGTGGCTCATGCCTGCAATCCCGGCATTTTGGAAGGCCGTGGCAGGAGGACTATTTGAGCACAGGAGTTTGAGACTAGCCTGGGTAAAATAGTGAGACCCTGTCTCTTGAAAAAATAATAATAATAAATTAGCTAGGTATGGTGGCGTATGACTGTGGTCCCAGCCACTAGGGAGGCTCAGGTGGGAGGATTGCTTGAGCCCAAGCGGTCAAGGCTGCAGTGTGAATTCCTTCAGTCACTTGGATTGCAGAGCCTTAGATTGGCTGTATCTCTGTACTGGCAGATTTTGACTGTCTCAGTTGACTCAGTGGACTTTTTGTTAAACCTGGACAACAGAAGCAACATGCATCCTGAAATATTAATACCATCTACTGAAGCCTGCTGAAGTCTCTTCATACCACAAACAACAGATCTTCTAAATGAGGGAGAGCAAGTAGGGAGTGAGAGAAGAAAGATCTTGTAGAACTGCCGGAGAATGCATTTGTTTTCACTCATCTTTGTTCATATGAAGTCCCTAAGAAACAGTATAAACTAAGGAAAGAGTAAGACCTTAAAATATCCCATCCAACTGTGGTAATAAAGTTAAAAACATACACTGACCAGATTTACAACTGGATAAACAGAGGGACAGAACTAAGTGACCTGGTTAAAGGTGTCTCTGTCTCTGCTAACTCCTCCTTAATAACTCGATTTGAAATGGTGCATAACAACTTAAAGTTTCATATGTTACAAAAAATTGTCAGAATCTTGGAAATGGGCAACAGAAATGATTGGGTGTCTTTTCAGTGAAGTGTTGGGCATTGTCTAATAGACCTCTGGAAATTACTTGATTGTGAGTGTGTACCTTTGACCAAATTTTTATTTGTTAAACTGTTCTAGGACTCCGCAGGAGAAAAGCTGACTTGTAGATAACTGATAGTAATGCAAATGATATTAGTCCATACCAACTCAAATACATTTTGTCTGATAGAAATATAATTAATTTCCAGTAGAAAATATAACCCCAGATATTACATTTTACTGTCCTGTATAGATTATTATTATTTTATTTTTATTATTATTATTGAGACGGAGTTTCGCTCTGTTGCCCAAGCTGGAGTGCAGTGGCACCATCTCGGCTCACTGCAACCTCCGCCTCCCAGATTCAAGCCATTCTCCTGCCTCAGCCTCCCGAGTAGCTGTGATTACAGGCGCACAACACCCTACCTGGCTAATTTTTGTATTTTTAGTAGAGACGGGATTTCACCAGTTGGTCAGGCTGGTTTTGAACTCCTGACCTCGTGATCTGTCTGCCTCCGCCTCCCAAAGTGCTGGGATCACAGGCGTGAGCCACCACGCCGGGCCTTTCCTGTATAGATTATTAATCAGTTTTCCATTTATCATTTACTTATTAATTTCCCCAAGAATCCTAAGATACAAATTATTAAATTCACAGATGGAAGGAGAGGACAAAATAACCCAAGACATCGCCCAATTTGCAAGTGATGCAGCCTAAATGTAAACTTCACCACCCACCCCAGTAGTTCGGCCCTTTCTGCCTCAAAGTCACTCCTGTGGCAGGCCGGCCTCAAACGACTGTCACCAACTAGCATGCTTGGAACACACTAAGGCAAAGAAAAACGCATTTCTTGTTCCCAACCAACCAGTCGAGGAATGAAAATTCCCAATTAGAGATCCTGGCGTGTTTCTAGAGTCAGCTGAACACACTTTGAATACTGGCGCGTTCGGTGACCTCTCTTCCCAGAGAGAAGGTGGCAGTGGACTTCCATCAGATGATGGCTTGCTGCGTGAACCCATTGATAAACCAATACGCAGGAATCAGACTTAAAATGACAAAACCAGGGCCAGGCGCAGTGGCTCACGCCTGTAATCCCAGCACTTTGGGAGGCCGAGGTGGGTGGATCACCTGAGGTTGGGAGTTTGAGGTCAGCCTGGCCAACATGGAGAAATCCCATCTCTACTAAAAATATAAAATTAGCCGGGTGGCGCATGGCTGTAATCCCAGCAGGAGCCTAAAGCAGAGAATCGCTTGAACCCGGGAGAGGGAGGTTGCAGTGAGTTGAGATCGCGCCATTGCACTCCAGCCTGGGCAACAACAGTGAAACTCCCTCTCATAAATAAATAAATAAATAAAACCAGAGAGAGAGCTGCTTTTTAAGATTGGCCTTACTGAGGCCTGGCTCGCTTTCTAACATTGGTATTGTTGAGGTTGGAATCAAAAGCATCCACTTCTCTCCCCGTCGGGGAATCGAACCCCGGTCTCCCGCGTGACAGGCGGGGATACTCACCACTATACTAACGAGGAAGGCTTGAAGAGTTGTTAAAAAGTTCGTCCATTGAAGTGGTATTCATACATTGACTACTGAATTTTTCCTTGACAGAGGCCCTAAAAAATGCTAATCTTCATATTAAAAAGTTGTTATAAGATTCTATAAAACAGATTTCCCATGTTGCTTCGAAAACCTGAAAACGGCAGTTCTGCAAAAGATTATGACTTTGCTGAAAATAGTTCTAGGTCATGAATAGCAAAGAAATCTTCATTAATAGTAAGGAACACAGTAAACTTAAAAAACTTCCTCTGCTCGAAATATCCTCCTTTCTTCTTCAACTCAAGTTTATTCATTATAGGTTTACCTCAAGGTCACCGTTCCCCAGGATTTTTTCTCGGACCAATGTGAGTTAGATGCCCTTCCTCTGGTTCTGTTTACCACGATAAAAATATACATATATTAATTTCTACATTTCCTTTCATAAAGGAAGGATCTTAAAGTCTAGGTTTTAGATTTTGCAGCATTGACATTAAATACGTGTTTATTTTTGTATAGCCGTTTAGTAGTAGAAGTCCCATTCCTAGGAATGTGTTTCAGTGAAATTCCAGCTGAGCTCAATAAGTGGCTTCACAGAAATAAGATATTAATTGCACCAATTTGATGTAAAGGGAATTAAAGGCAACCTGATGTGCATCAGAAATCTGAATAAGTGTGTACTGAGAGAAAATCAGCAAGTTTTCTAGCACTGCTATAACATATCACAAACTGGGTGGTTTAAAACAATAAAAATTTGCTCTCAGTTCTGTTGTCTAGGAGTCTGAAATCAAAGTGTCTGCAGTCACCCTCTCTGAAGGCTCTAGGGAAGAATATTTCCTTGCCTCTTCCTAGTTTCTGGTGGCTCCTGGAAACCTCTAGTGTACCTTGGGTTGTAGCTGCGTAATTCCTATCTCTGTCTCTGTTGTTATGTGGCCTTCTTTTCTTTGTGTCTCTGTATGCCTTCTCTTCTTATAAAGACACCAGTGATTGGATTTAAGCCTCGCCCTAATCCAGTATGACCTCATCTTAACTAATTACGTCAGCCAAGACCCTATTTTCAAATAAAGTCACATTTTGAGGTTCTGGATGGACACAAACTTGGGGCAACATTATTTAATCCACTACAACTAAGAATGAAGAAGTGTTATATGCATGAGCTTAATTAACTACACCAAAGTAAACATTGAGAGCTGTAAAATCACTGATTACAATTGGCTGTGGGTGAGAGGGAAGAGAGGCGGGGAGGAAGAATATGCAATCTTGCATTGTTAATTGTTCAAACTAAGGAAACAAAGATTGTCTAAAGAAACACAATAACCAAGCTCTTAAATAATAATGTAATGATGAAGATAACAAATAGATAAAAATTACAAACTTTCTAAAAATATCAGAAGAGGTAGAATGACAAAATAGCTTATTTTCAAAATAGAAACTGAAAACTTAAATAAGTGGAAAAACATATCATGTTTACAGATAAGAAGACTTAATATCTCAACCATATCATTTCTTCCCAAACTGATCTATTGATTCAGTGTAATTTCAACATAAATTCCAAAAGTGTTTTTCCAAGGATTTGATAAACTGGTTGTAAAATTATATGGAAGTGCATAGGAACTATAACAGCAAGAACACTTACTAAAAATAAGGAGAAAATTGCCAACAAACTTGCAGGACTTATTAGACATTCCAGAAATTCATATATTAAAACACGTAGATATAAAATCTTGAGTTGACAAAATACAAAAAAGAGCTCATTAAAGAAAAACTCATACATATATAAACTCTGGTATATTGACTGAGGGTTATGCCAGATCATAGGAGAGTTGGAGGTATTTAATGAATGAAGCCAGGAATATAATATTCTTATAGAGGGAAACACGAAGTTGGGTAAAGATTAACACCATGAGCTGGGCACGGTGGCTCACGCCTGTAATCCCAGCACTTTGGGAGGCTGAGGTGGGTGGATTGCCTAGGTCAGGAGTTCAAGACCAACTTGGCCAACATAGTGAAACCCCGTCTCTACTAAAAATACAAAAAATTAGCCGGGCTCGGCGGCAGGCACCTGTAATCCCAGCTACTCAGGAGGCTGAGACAGGAGAATCGCTTGAACCTGGGATGTGGAGGTTGCAGTGACGCAAGGCAATGTTGTTTCACTCCAGCCTCGGCAACGTCGTTTCACTCCAGCCTCGGCAACAAGAGAAAAACCCTGTCTAAAAAAAAAAAAAAAAAAAAAAAAAGATTAACACCATGAAGATCAAGGACATAAACGTCAAGAACAAAATTTGCAATTCTTACTAGTATTTATACAAATCAATCAGGACTGCGTATACACTAGTTAGGTAGTAAGATGGAGACATTTAATACAACAAATTGGCTACACTAGTGATAGAGAAACTGATATGACAAATGGGACAGAGATTAGCAAGAACTGGAAATCACTAAAGGCCAAAAGCCTCTGCCACCTGGAAGAACCTGAAGCCGCAGCAGGCTTACCCTTCAGGCTCTTAACACATTAAGATGTAGCAGAAGCCCAGGAGGGATGGGTAATACCCTGTTTCCACTTTTCCTTCTTCCCTTTCATCTCCATTCAGTGCCTAACATTGGTTAAGTCCAGCCAGAAGTCAGTTGACAAGGGAGTCTGGGAAACGCAGTTTACGTCATTGCAGTGTAGAGCACAAAAAAGCATGGGTGATGAGTAAGTCTGAGCAAAAACAGCTAAGTGAACTCTACCTCTTTTGCTACTCAACATCCAATCTCAGCATTTTACCAATATTTAACTCACATTCAAAAACTAATGCTTTCTGCACATGAAGAGATCCTTAAACTCCCCCAGAAAAGAAAAACAAGTACCATCACACTTTCTGGAAGAGACAGCATTATTAGAGCCTAGGAATTGAAATTATCTGGCTTAAGGTTTAATCGTACTTCTTGTGTCCAGTGAGAGCTAAAGTGAAGGAGAACATGCAGCTGTTCCCATAGATGGTGCCCAAACCAGGCAGACAGTGGTAGAAATTATCTGACTCCTTTATTCCTTTTACTCTCCTATCACCCACCAGTACATTTTGTTGACTAAACTGAGCTGCAGACAAATGTGAAGCAGGCTTGGGAAATGCAGTCGGAGTTCAACCCTCTTTGATGTGGGAAAAAGGTGAAGGAGAAGGGTGAAGAAAGAATTTGAGAAGCAAGAGGCAGTGGTTACCACATATGTGAGAATATGTATTGGAAGTAGTAAAGATTGGAAACACTGGTTAAACAAGACACAAAAATGCCCCAGGTTTAAGAAAACCTTGATAATTATGAAAGTAATTACAGATTAAATTGAAAACACAAGTTACTCTGAGAAAGATTAAACTACATCCAAATAATTGAATTGAATTGCAAGGGATTAGATAAGGAGGAAGATAAAAAAATGTAGCAAGACTTCCACATGTAAATAAGTCAAATATATACATGAAATAATCAAATAGATAAATAAACTGACATTTAGAAGAAAATTCAAATGTATAAATCCAAACATATGTAGATATGTTCAACCTCATTGTGATAAAGGAATACAAACCATCACTACAATAAGATACTATTAACCTCCACTTGATCAGATTAAAATGAAATGTGCAAAAATAATAGCAGTTGACTATTTAGATATGTAGTAGTATCCCTAATACATTGCCAAGAGAGGCATCCATTTTTACAACCCTGAAAACTGGTTTGTCATTATCTCAAAAAGTTAAACATTTACAAAATCTAACAAATTGACAGTTTTTCTTCTAGGAACACACACACACACACAAAACACTTGTAACTCTGCACCATGCTGTATGTGCATAATTGCTCATAGAACTGTTAACAATATTAAATATGCCTGGAAACAACTCAGATGCTCATTGGTTGATGTGTGAAAGGCCTGATGCAAAGATTTTTGAAGTCTGCACTCTGAAATGAGAAAATTTCCCACGGTATATGCATAATATATGCATGAAAATTATTCATATATTAGCTGCTCCTACCCCACAAAAAAATCCTCAATATACTCTAAAATATAGAAATAGTAGAAATCAACATTTTCTGACCTTTGAAAATTATAAAACTTTCTTTTAAAAACTAGGGCCGGCCATGCACGGTGGCTCATGCCTATAATCCCAGCACTTTGGGAGGCCGAGGCGGGTGGATTACCTGATGTTATGTGGGGAAAAGAAAGATAGATCAGACTGTTACTGTGTCTGTGTAGAAAGAAGTAGACATAAGAGACTCTATTTTGTTCTGTATTAAGAAAAATTCTTCCGCCTTGAGATGCTGTTAATATGTAACCCTAGCCCCAATCCTGTGCTAGCAGAGACATGTGCTGTGTTGACTTAAGGTTTAATGGATTTAGGGTTATGCAGGATGTGCTTTGTTAAAAAAGTGCTTGAAGGCAGTATGCTTGTTAAAAGTCATGCCATTCTTTAATCTCAAGTACCCAGGGACACAATATACTGCAGAAGACAAAAGTACCCAGGGACACAATACACTTTGGAAGGCCACAGGGACCTCTGCCTAGGAAAGCCAGGTATTGTCCAAGGTTTCTCCTCATGTGATAGCCTGAGATGTGGCCTCCTAGGAAGGGAAAGACCTGACCATCCCCCAGCCCGATACCCGTAAAGGGTCTGTGCAGAGGAGGTTTAGTAAAAGAGGAAGGCCTCTTTGCAGTTGAGATAAGCGGAAGGCATCTGTCTCCTGCTCGTCCCTGGGCAGTGGAATGTCTCGGTGTAAAACCCGATTCTATGTTCTATTTGCTGAGATAGGAGAAAACAGCCTTAAGGCTGGAGGTGAGACATGCTGGCAGCAATATTGTTCTTTAATGCACCGAGATGTTTATGTATGTGCACATCAAAGCACAGCACCTTTTCTTAACCTTGTTTATACATAGAGACCTTTGTTCACATGTTTTCCTGCTGACCCTCTCCCCGGTATTACCCTATTGTACTGCCACATCCCCCTCTCTGAGATAGTAGAGATAATGATCAATAAATACTGAGGGAACTCAGAGACCAGTGCCAGGGCGGGTCCTCCCTATGCTGAGCGCCGGTCCCCTGGGCCCACTTTTTCTTTCTCTATACTTGTCTCTGTGTCTCTTTCTTTTCTCCGTCCCACCTGACAAGAAACGCCCACAGGTATGGAGAGGCAGGCCACCCCTTCATCTGGATGCTCGAGCGTGGTCATTGAGGACAAGTCAATGAGAGATTCCAGAGTACATCTATGGTCAGCCTTGAGGTAAGCCTGTGTGCTCGAAAGAACCTAGGGTAACAATGGGGCAAACTAAAAGTAAATATGCCTCTTATCTCAGCTCTATTAAAATTATTTTTAAAAGATGGGGAGTTAGAGTCTCTACAGAAAATCTAATCACGCTATTTCAAACGATAGAACAATTCTGCCCACGGTTTCTAGAACAGGGAACTTTAGATCTAAAAGATTAGGAAAAAATTGGCAAAGAATTAAAACAAGCAAGTAGGTAGGGTGAAATCATCCCGCTTACAGTATGGAATGATTGGGTAATTATTAAAGTAGCTTTAGAACCGTTTCAAACAGGAGAAGATACTGTTTCAGTTTCTGATGCTCCTGAAAGCTGTGTAATCGATTGTGAAGAAGAGGCAGGGATAGAATCCTGGAAAGGAACAGAAAGTTCACATTGTAAATATGTAGCAGAGTTGGCAATGGCTCAGTCAACGCAAAATGTTGACTATAATCAATTACAGGAGGTGATATATCCTGAAACGTTAAAATTAGAAGAAAAAGGTCAAGAATTAGTGGGGCCATCAGAGTCTAAACCACGATGGCCAACTCGTCTTCCAGCAGCTCAGATGCCTGTAACATTACAACCTCAAATGCAGGTTAGACAAGTACAAACCCCAAAAGAAGATCAAATAGAACAAGATAGAGTCTCTGTCACGTCGGCGCCAATCCAAATACAGTATCCACAATATCAGCTGGTAGAAAATAAGACCCAATTGCCAGTAGCCTATCAATATTGGCCGCCAGCTGAACTTCAGTATCGGCCGCCCCCATAAAATCAGTATGGACAGCCAGGAACGTTTCCAGCACCACAGGGCAGGGCGTTATAGCCTCAGCCGCCCAGTATGAGACTTAATCCTACCGCACCACCTAGTGGAGAGGGTAGTGAATTACATAACATTATTGATAAGAAAACAAGGAGATACTGAGGCGGGGCAATTCTCAGTAATATTAGAGCCGATACCACTTGGAGAAGGGGCCCAAGAGGGAGAGCTTTCCCTAGCTGAAGCCAGATATGAGTACTTTTCTATAAAAATGCTAAAAGATATGAAATAGGGAGTAAAACAGTATGGACCCAACTCCACTTATATAAGGACATTATTAGATTCCATTGCTCATGGACATAGACTCATTCCTTATGACTGGGAGATTTTGGCAAAATCATCACTCTCACCCTCTCAATTTTTACAATTTAAGACTTGGTGGATTGATGGGGCACAAGAACAGGTCCGAAGAAATAGGACTGCCAATCCTCCTATTAACATAGATGCAGATCAACTATTGGGAATAGGTCAAAATTGGAGCACTACTGAGCAACAAGCAATAATGCAAAATAAGGCCATTGAGCAAGTTAGAGCTATCCGCCTTAGAGCCTGGGAAAAAAATCCAAGATCCAGGAACCACCTGCCCCTCATTCAATACAATAAGACAAGGCTCTAAAGAGCCCTACCATGATTTTGTGGCAAGGCTTCAAGATGCTGCTCAAAAGTCAATTACCGATGAGAATGCCTGTAAGGTCATAGTGGAGTTGATGGCATACGAAAACGCCAGTCCTGAGTGTCAATCAGCCATTAAGCCATTTAAAGGAAAGGTTCTGGCAGGATCAGATGTAATCTCAGAGTACGGAAAAAGCCTGTGATGGAATTGGAGGAGCTATGCATAAAGCTATGCTTACGGCTCAAGCAATCACAGGAGTTGCTTTAGGAGGACAAGCCAGAACATTTGGGGGAAAATGTTATAATTGTGGACAAATTGGCACCTAAAAAAATTACCCAGTCTCAAACAAACAAAATATAACTATTCAAGGTATTACAACAACAGATAAAGAGCCACCTGACTTATGTCCAAGATGCCAAAAAGGAAAACATTGGGCTAATCAATGTCATTCTAAATTTGATAAAAAATGGGCAACCATTGTCGGGAAATGAGAAGATGGGCCAGCCTCAGGCCCTGCAACAAACTGGGGCATTCCCAATTCAGCCCTTTGTTCCTCAGGGTTTTCAGGGACAACAACCCCCACTGTCACAAGTACTTCAAGGAATGAGCCTGTTACCACAATATAGCAATTGTCCCCCGCCACAAGCGGCAGTGCAGCAGTAGATTTATGTACTATACAAGCAGTCTCTCTGCTTCCAGGGGAGCCCCCACAAAAAATCCCCACAGGGACATATGGCCCACCGCCTAAGGGGACTGTGGGACTAATCTTAGGAAGATCAAGTCTAAATCTAAAGGGAGTTCAAATTCATACTGGTGTGGTTAATTCAGACTACAAAGGTGAAATTCAACTGGTTATTAGCTCCTCAATTCCTTGGAATGCCAGTCCAGGAGACAGGATTGCTCAATTATTACTCCTGCCTTATATTAGGCTGGTAAGAGTGAGATAAAAAGAACAGGAGGGTTTGGAAGCACTGATTTGCAGGAAAGGCTGCATATTGGACAAGTCAGTTCTCAGAGAGCAGACTTGTGTGTAAGGCCATTATTCAAGGAAAAAGTTTGAAGGGCTCACAGACACTGGAGCAGAGGTCTCTATCATTGCTTTAAATCAGTGGCCAGGCTGTTACAGGACTTGTGGAAAAGGCTGTTACAGGACTTCTCAGCATAGGCACTGCCTTAGAAGTGTATCAAAGTACTGTGATTTTACATTGTTTAGGGCCGGATAATCAAGAAAGTACTGTTCAACCAATGATTACTTCCATTCCTGTTAATCTGTGGGGTCGAGATTTGTTACAACAACGGAGTGCGGAAATCACTATGCCTGCTCCATTATGCAGCCCCACGAGTCAAAAAATCATGACTAAGATGGGATATGTAACAGAAAAGGGATTAGGAGAACATGAAAATGGCATTAAAGTCCCAATTGAGACTGACGGAAATCAAGAAAGAAAAGGAATAGGGTGTCCTTTTTAGGGGCAGCCACTGTAGAGCCTCCTAAACCCATTCCATTAACTTGGAAAACAGAAAAACCAGTATGGGTAAATCAGTGGCCACTACCAAAACAAAAACTGGAGGCTTTGCATTTATTAGAAGGAACAATTAGAAAAGGGACATATTGAGCCTTTATTCTCGCCTTGGAATTCTCCCGTGTTTGTAATTCAGAAAAAATCCGGCCGATGGCTTATATGTTAACTGACTTAAGAGCCGTCAATGCCGTAATTCAACCCATGGGACCTCTCCAACCCGGACTGCCCTCTCCGGCCATGACCCCAAAAGACTGGCCTCTAATTATAATTGATCTGAAGGATTGCTTTTTTACCATTCCTCTGGCAGAGCAGGATTGTGAAAAATTTGCCTTTACTATACCAGTCATAAATAATAAAGAACCAGCCACCAGGTTTCAGTGGAAAGTGTTACCTCAGGAAATGCTTCATAGTCCAACTATTTGTCAGACTTTTGTAGGTCAAGCTCTTCAACCAGTTAGAGACAAATTTTCAAACTGTTATATCATTCAGTATGTTGATATTTTATGTGCTTCAGAAACGAGACAAATTAATTGACTGTTACACATTTCTGCAAGCAGAAGTTGCCAAAGCAGGCCTGACAATAGCATCTGATAAGATTCAAACCTCTACTCCTTTTCATTATTTAGGGATACAAATAGAAAATAGAAGAATTAAGCCACAAAAAATAGAAATAAGAAGAGACACATTAAAAACATTAAATGACTTTCAAAAATTGCTAGGAGATATTAATTGAATTCGGCCAACTCTAGGGATTCCTACTTATGCCATGTCAAATTTGTTCTCTATCCTAAGAGGAGACCCAGACTTAAATAGTAAAAGAATAGTAACCGCAGAGGCAACAAAAGAAATTAAATTAGTGGAAGAAAAAAAATTTAGTTAGTGCAAATAAATAGAATAGATCCCTTAGCTCCAGTCCAACTTTTGATTTTTGCTACTGCACATTCTCCAACAGGCATCATTGTTCAAAATACTGATCTTGTGGAGTGGTCATTTCTTCCTCACAGTACAATTAAGACTTTTACATTGTACTTGGATCAGATAGCTACATTAATTGGTCAGGCAAGATTACGAATAATAAAATAGTGTGGAAATGACCCAGACAAAATAGTTATTCCACAAGTTATTGTTCCTTTAAACAAGGAACAAGTTATTGTTCCTTTAAACAAGGAACAAGTTATTGTTCCTTTAAACAAGGAACAAGTTATTGTTCCTTTAAACAAGGAACAAGTTAGACAAGCCTTTATCAATTCTGGTGCATGGCAGATTGATCTTGCTAATTTTGTGGGAATTATTGATAATCATTACCCAAAAATAAAAATCTTCCAGTTTTTAAAATTGACTACTTGGATTTTACCTAAAATTGCCAGACATAAACCTTTAGAAAATGCTCTCACAGTATTTACCGATGGTTCCAGCAATGGAAAAGCGGCTTACATGGGGCCAAAAGAGCGAGTAATAATCAAAACTCAATGTCAATTGGCTCAAAGAGTAGAGTTGGCTGCAGTCATTACAGTGTTACAAGATTTTAATCAACCTATTAATATTGTATCAGATTCTGCATATGTAGTACAGGCTACAAGGGATGTTGAGACAGCTCTAATTAAATATAGCATGGATGATCAGTTAAACCAGCTGTTCAATTTATTACAACAAACTGTAAGAAAAAGAAATTTCCCATTTTATATTACTCATATTCGAGCACACACTAATTTACCAGGGCCTTTAACTAAAGCAAATGAACAAGCTGACTTACTGGTATCCTCTGCATTCATAAAAGCACAAGAACTTCATGCTTTGACTCATGTAAATGCAGCAGGATTGAAAAACAAATTTGATGTCACATGGAAACAGCCAAAAGATATTGTACAACATTGCACCCAGTGTCAAGTCCTACACCTGCCCACTCAAGAGGCAGGAGTTAATCCCAGAGGTCTGTGTCTTAATGCGTATGGCAAATGGATGTCACGCATGTACCTTCATTTGGAAGATTATCATATGCTCATGTAACAATTGATACTTATTCACATTTCATATGGGCAATCTGCCAGACGGGAAAAAGTATTTCCTATGTTAAAAAACATTTATTATCTTGTTTTGCTGTCATGGGAGTTCCAGAAAAAATTAAAAGTGACAATGGACCAGGATACTGTAGTGAAGCTTTCCAAGAATTCTTAAATCAGTGGAAAATTACACATACAACATACAACAGGAATTCCCTATAATTCCCAAGGACAGGCCATAGTTGAAAGAACTAATAGAACACTCAGAACTCAATTAGTTAAACAAAAAGAAGGGGGAGACAGTAAGGAGTGTACCACTCCTCAGATACAACTTAATCTAGCACTCTATACCTTAAATTTTTTAAACATTTATAGAAATCAGACTACTACTTCTGCAGAACAACATCTTACTGGTAAAAATAACAGTCCATATGAAGGAAAACTGGTTTGGTGGAACAACAAAAATAAGACATGGAAAATAGGGAAGGTGGTAACATGGGGGAGAGGTTTTGCTTGTGTTTCACCAGGAGAAAATCAGTTTCCTGTTTGGATACCCACAAGACATTTGAAGTTCTACAATGAACCCATTGGAGATGCAAAGAAAAGTGCTGCCATGGAGACAGAAACACCACAATCGAGCATCATCGACTCACAAGATGAGCAAAATGGTGATGTCAGAAGAACAAATGAAATTGCCATCCATCAAGAAGGCGGAGCTGCCAACTTGGGCACAATTAAAGAAGCTGACACAGTTAGCTAAAAAACGCCTAGAGAACACAAAGGTGACACAAACTCCAGAGAATATGCCACTTGCAGCTTTGATTTTATCAACGGTGGTAAGTCTCCCCATGCCTGCAGGAGCAGCTGCAGCTAATTATACCTACTGGGCCTATGTGCCTTTCCCACCCTTAATTCGGTCAGGTCACATGTGTGGATAATCCTATTGAAGTATATGTTAATAATAATAGTATATGGGTACCTGGCCCCATGATCGTTGCCCTGCCAAACCTAAGGAAGAAGGGATGATGATAAATATTTCCACTGGGTATCATTATCCTCCTATTTGCCTAGGGAGAGCACCAGGATGTTTAATGCCGGCAATCCAAAATTGGTTGGTAAAAGCACCCATTGTCAGCACCACCAGTAGATTTACTTATCACATGGTAAATGGAATGTCACTCAGGCTACAGGTAAATTATTTACAGGACTTTTCTTATCAAAGATCATTAAAATTTAGGCCTAAAGGGAAACCTTGCCCCAAGGAAATTCCCAAAGGATCAAAAGACACAGAAGTTTTAGTTTCGGAAGGACGTGTGGCCAATAGTGCTGTGATAATTACAAAATGATGAATTCGGAACTATTATTGATTGGGCATCTTGAGAACAATTCTACCACAATTGCACAGGGCAAACTCAATCGTGGCCCAGTGCGTGAGTCCAGCTGTTAATAGTGACTTAACAGAAAGTTTAGACAAACGTAAGCACAAAAAATTACAGTCTTTCTACCCTTGGGAATGGGGAGAAAAAGGAATCTCTACTCCAAGACCAAAAATAATAAGTCCTGTTTCTGGTCCTGAATATCCAGAATTATGGAGGCTTACTGTGGCCTCATACCGCATTAGAATTTGGTCTGGAAATCAAACTGTAGAAACAAGAGATCGTAAGCCATTTTATTCTATCGACCTAAATTCCTGTCTAACAGTTCCTTTGGAAAGTTGTGTAAAGCCCCCTTATATGCTAGTTATAGGAAATACAGTTATTAAACCAGATTCCCAAACTATAACCTGTGAAAACTGCAGATTGTTTACTTGCATTGATTCGACTTTTAATTGATATCACCGTATTCTGCTAGGGAGAGCAAGAGAAGGATCCCTGTGTCCATGGACCCACCATGGGAGGCCTCGCCATCCGTCCATGTTTTGACTGAAGTATTAAAAGGCATTTTAAATAGATCCAAAAGATACATTTTTACTTTAATTGCAGTGATTATGGGATTAATTGCAGTCACAGCTACGGCCACTGTGGCAGGAGTTGCATTGGATTCTTCTGTTCGGACAGTAAGCTTTGTTAACGATTGGCAAAGGAATTCTACAAGATTGTGGAATTCACAATCTGGTATTGATCAAAAATTGGCAAATCAAATTAATGATCCTTGACAAACTGTCATTTGGATAGGAGATTGGCTTATGAGCTTGGAACATCATTTCCAGTTACAGTGTGACTGGAATACGTCAGATTTTTGTATTACACCCCGAGTTTATAATGAGTCTAAGCATCACTGGGACATGGTTAGATGCCATCTGCAGGGAAGAGAAGATAATCTCACTTTAGACATTTCCAAATTAAAAGAAATTTTCGAAGCATCAAAAGCCCACGTAAATTTGGTACCAGGAACTGAGGCAATCGGGGGAGTTGCTGATGGCCTCACAAATCTTAACCCTGTCACTTGGGTTAAGACCATGGGAAGTATTACTGTTGTAAATTTCATGTTAATCCTTGTGTGCCTGTTCTGTCTGTGGTTAGTCTGCAGGTGTACCCAGCAGCTCCGAAGAGACAGTGACCATCGAGAATGGGCCATGATGACCATGGTGATTTCATCAAAAAGAAAAGGGAGAAATGTGGGGAAAAGAAAGAGATCAGACTGTTGCTGTGTCTATGTAGAAAGAAGTAGACATAAGAGACTCCATTTTGTTCTGTATTAAGAAAAATTCTTCTGCCTTAAGATACTGTTAATCTATAACCCTAGCCCCAACCCTGTGCTAGCAGAGACATGTGCTGTGTTGACTGAAGGTTTAATGGATTTAGAGCTATGCAGGATGTGCTTTGTTAAAGAAGTGCTTGGAGACAGTATGCTCGTTAAAAGTCATCCCCATTCTCTAATATTATGTAGCGGACTCCATACGATAGCACTAAAGCAGTAACCAAAGGAAAACTTGTAGACTTAATAAAAAGGAAACAATATTTCTACCAATAAAAAGAAAATAATATTGAAGCCAAGACTCTGTCTCAGAGAGTGACTTAGTTTGGGTTCCCAAGAAACAGATTATCTGAGAGAGATTATGTGCACAAAATTTATTACAGAGAACACAGAAGAAGATATAAGAATGAGAGAAAAGCAGAATAGGAGAGAGGAAAAAGTAAAACTGCAAAGCAGTTACAGCAGAGGCTTCAGCCAAGCCATGGGAGCTCTGGTAGGATGCCCTTCAGAACTGTCCCAAATTGAAGCAAAAATGTGGTCACTGGACACTGTTTGCCCCAGAGAGAGTCTAGTCCTGAGAGAGTACAATCGTTGGCAGAGGCTCTGTTCCTGGAGGTGAAATGACATTTTAGCAGTCAACACTGCTGGAAGCTATGAGAATGGAGCCTTGATACTGTGAAGAGGGGTAGCCCCATCAGATATTAAAATATACTCTTCATGCATCCATAATTAAAGCACTATAGCATTCACAAATGAATAGACAGTCTAGTAATGGAATACAAAGTCCAGAAGTAAACAGAAGTAAAAAAAAAAAAAATCACATATGGGTATTTAGTATTTTATAAAGCGTGTATTTCAAGCCATAGGTATAAAGACAGACTTTTTGACAAGTAGTTCAGGAACAACTTGTTAGCCAATTAGAGCTAAAACGAAATTCAGCTCTCACTCTTTATGCAAGAATAAATTCCAAATGAATCAGTGATCTAAGTGCAAACACTGAAAACCTACAAGTATTAAAAAGAGTCGTGTGAATTCCCTTGTAGCCTGGATATAGAGTTTCCTAATTATAGTTATACTGTAGATATAATAAAAGAAAATTTAATAGCTTTAAGTACCTAAAAATATGGTACAAAGAAACATGATAAGCAGACTCTAAAGAGAGTTAACAAATGGTGGGAATGGGGGCAGGGAGACTATTTGCAATGTGTATCACAGATAAAGAGTTAATATCCTTAATACAGAAACATTTTTCAACAATTGAAGAAACATTTTTCAACAATTGAAGAAAAGAAAACTTTATAGTAAAATGGGCAAAAACATTAACAGATAATATATATATTTGCACATACGAAAATATGTTTAAATTCTGTAATAAAGAATTGCAAATTGAAACTACGTGAAGATACTATTTCTCTGCTATCAGATTGGTAAAAATTTTAAAAGTATGTCAATGCATACAGGGAACAAGTAGTGTCATTTATTTCTGGTAAGGAAGCACATTGATATCAATACAAGCTTTATGAAGGGGAATTAGACTATGTCTAACAAAATTATGTATATCTTAATCATTTCACCCAACAATCCCAAGTCTAACAATTTACCCTGAAAATCTACATCAACAAAATGAAAATATTCATAAGAATATTTACTCATTGCAGCATTGTTTGTAATTGCAAAATTTTTTGAACAACCTAAATGCTTAAGCATAAAAGAATGACTAGATTGTTACTTCCACACAGTGGAGTACTTATGGAGCTGTACAAAAGATCTCTATGAACTGACATGGAGAGATTTCTAACATATATTGCTAAGCAAAAAAAGTAAAGCAAATCAATATCTATATACTGTAAATCAATATATACACAATATAGTATAATATCTTTAGTCTGAGAAAGAAGAGGACATTTTATAAAGTATGTATCGCTGGGCGCAGTGGCTCACACCTGTAATCCCAGCACTTTGGGAGGCCTAGGTGGTTGGGTCACAAGGTCAGGAGTTGGAGACCAGCCTGACCAACATGTTGAAACCCTGTCTCTACTAAAAATACAAAAATTACCCGGGCCTGGTGGCACGTGCCTGTAATCCCAGCTACTCAGGAGGCTGAGACAGGAGAATCGCTTGAACCAGGGAGGTGGAGGTTGCAGGAGCCGAGATGGCGCCATTGCACTCCAGACTGGTCTCAAAAAATAAATAAATAAATAAATAAATAAATAAAAAAGTATGTATCTGCCTGCTTATTCAAAGGAGGTACAGGAAGGATAAAAAAAAGAAACTGGTAAGATGGATTACCTATAGGCGGTAGATGAGAATGAGTTGAAAAAGATGGAGAAGGAAAGAAAAAGAAGCAATGAAGGGAAGTGGTATTTCTTCGAGTATATCTCTTTTGCATAGTTCTAACTTTTAAAATGATGTTATGTTTTAACTATATACAAAAACTAAAATAGGCCGGGCACAGTGGCTCATGCCTGTAATCCCAGCAATTTGGGAGGCCGAGCGGGCAGATCGCCTGAGGTCAGGAGTTCAAAGCCTGGCCAACATGGTGAAACCCCGTCTCTATTAAAAATACAAAAATTAGCCTGGCATGGTGGCGCTCCTGTAATCCCAGCTACTTGGGAGGCTGAGACAGGAGAACCACTTGAACCCGGGAGGTGGGTGTTGCAGGGAACCAAGATCACGCCATTGCACTCCAGCCTTGGCGACAAGAGTGAAATTCCGTCTCAAAAAAATAAAATAAAACAAAAAAATAAGCAAGGTCAGGGAAAAGAGTCAAAATGGACCTAATTACTTCAAATGAATCATATAACTGAAAAAAGAAAGGGTGAGGTCTTACAAAATGGACCCAAATCCAGTGTTTGGACTGAATATTGTCAGGCTCAAGACAAAAGTGACAAGACAAAAAAACTGTCAACAATTTTGAACTCTTAGTACCTTCATACTGGCGTGGTTTAGCAGATTCAGCACACTGCCCACAGAAGCCATGCCCTAGAAGCCCATGATCAGGGTCATTAACCATAATCCAAATCCCGGGATAATGACAGAAATAATGTAAACACAGAAAATACTATTTCAGAAAGTGTTTGGAAATGAGTTTTTCAACTGGGAACTGTTGCAAAGTGGTCAAATTTTTTGTGAAAGAAGAGCTGGTCTAAACTCCAAGGAACCACAGAGACAGACTATGCAAAGGTCACTGCTCTTAAAGATTTTGCATTTTAATCAAGACCTTCCAAACTGCTTCCCCCCATGCCTGGATTAATGAACCATTTCAAGGGAGTTTTAAAATGGTCCATTTCCCAGTCATTCCATCACCAGTTTATTATTTTCATATCATGTCCTTTTCTACTTCTCTTGAAATATTGGGGATATGTTTCAAATAATATTGGGAAAGGATAATTTAATGAAGAAAGTGATGCCTTTGTCTGTTTCAGCCTTTGTGATAATTTCCTTCTCCTCAGAAGACGTTCCCAAATAGGCTGGGATTTAGACCTAACTAAAGTAAAACTAGTAATTTTCGCCTGAACAGGGACTTGAACCCTGGACCCTCAGATTAAAAGTCTGATGCTCTACCGACTGAGCTATCCAGGCTCTCCATTGCTACCTCCGCTGCACTAGGAAGTGCTAATAAGGCTCATGATTTCGGTAATTACTCGGGTCTTCCAAGCGTTCTGGTCATATACCGGTGCCTCAGCACTGCAGCCGAGCTTTATTATATTGAGCATTCATTTAACCCTCAAACTGTTCATGCGTTAAATATGAAATTATTGTGTAGTATTTATTACAGGGGAAATGAAGAAAATCGGGCTCAGAATAGAGTGGGACCCCTTCGGTAGTGAATATTCCCACTACCGTGTGCAGCTCATTACTGCACACAGGAGCCCTTAGAGATCGTAGCTGGCTGGTAAAGGCGCTTTAGAGCGGACTCTCGGGCTTCTTCATCAGCTTACCAGAAGGTTGGAGGCAGAAAGTACACATTTCAACAATGACTTCAATAAGTGGGAAGAAATTTCAGACGAATAAAACATTTGGGTAAAGAAAGATTAAGTTATGGCACAAGGGAAGTAGTTCAATTCCCGTTGTTTCCTCCGTTTTTTTCCTAGCTCTTCAGAGATGAGGTTTCCTGGAATCGTAATGTCAGAGCAACATACATGTGACACCCGCTTCTGTCTGGGGAATTACCTCCTTCAAAACCCACTTCTCCAAGAGTTTTGTAATATCTTTTTCCCGGTCGCCCAACCTAGTCTTCATCTTTTGCTCTTTTTCTTCACCTCTTTCTCAGTCTTTCCCTTCTTCTCCACACCAATCTCTGCTCCTCTACCGCCTTATTTTTCAGACCTCCCATTTGCAGATTCACTCATTTCTCCGCCTGTGCTTCCGATCTTTCAAAGTGGACCACTAGGTTTCAGAAAGGACCAGGCAGTTAAAACAGAGCTTACTCCCTCAGTCACAGTAGGTCTTCAATTACTCATGACAGGTGTTAAAGCACCTCTGACGAGTGCCAGATCCAACATTTTGGAGGAAAAAAAATAGGGAGTTAGCAGAGGATGGTTTCGATCCATCGACCTCTGGGTTATGGGCCCAGCACGCTTCCGCTGCGCCACTCTGCTGCCCCTCTGGGTTATTGTGCCTTATATCCAAGTAACTTATACATCTCCTAACACCGCTGTCCAGTTGTGTCAATATATTTTTTTCTTCCTTATCTATTTATTTTCTCTAGTCTGCCTTTCATCCTCGAGTTGTCTCACGTTTCCTTCTCAACATAGTCACCTACGACTTGTTGTTTGCTCCTTTGCAACTTAAGAAAACCTATTGAAATCCGTTCTCAGGAACTTGACATTCAACCCGTTAGGCTCTCATACACTGACTTCTAGGGTTGGAATTAGAACTCAGGGTTTGTTTGCTTGCTTGTTTGCTTGTTTGTTTGTTTGTTTGTTTGTTTGTTTTCCGCGCCTTCTATAGTGCACACACTGTCTGTATTTGGAACACCTTGGCTCCTCCGTATCCCTGGTAAGGCAGGGGCACTGTGTGGTCGTGAGGCCCTGTCCTCGGCCAGGTTGGAGAGACTAAGGAGAAACTGAAGATGCAGCGAACGGAAGAGAAGGAAATGCATGTACTTCCGAAAATCTTTGCTCGCGGAATTGAGGGAGATGTGGAGACGACATGCCAACTCAAAGAAGATTCAGTTTTCTGTGTCCCCCCACTACAATGAAACTTTTTTCACAAAGATCGCAATGGGTATTCCTAACTACAAGAAGAGCGTGTGTGTGTTGACCACTTGGCCTTTGGACACTGGATCGGAAAACTGAGGCTCAGGTCGCGTTCTAGGTGTGTCTGTGGACCCGTTTTTGTCAGTCTTGGTTCTTCCAGCCAAGGAATTGCGCAAAGCCATTTTAAAGATCCTGAGTACAATTTAAGCTCCCCAGTGGGGTGGGCTTCACGGGCCCGAGATCTATGGAGTCGCACAACTTACCACCATCCCCCGAGCACCCCTACACACTCAGCCCTACTCTTGGGGTTTAACGTTTTGTAATGGCTCTCTTGAAGTTCTCAATAGTTTTATCCTTAAATTTGTGTTTTGTAAGCTATAGCCAACATGACAATGTAGCAAGCTTAGGCATGGGGGTCAGTTGACTCCCAAGAGTTCTGCCCAAGAGTTGGCTCCCAAGAGCTCTGCCTCCCCTCGATGGGTTTTCAGCAGCGAATTAGCCCTGCTAACTGACATCCTTCCCCACTCTCTTTCCCGACCCCTCTTCCCCACCTGCCTCCAGCAGTAAAGCCCCCTAGGGGGTCTACAGAAGAGGAATTAAGTTCCTGCAGCCTAATCCCGGGGTTTCTGGGGTGTGGCATAATGGCTGTCATTCCTGACACTGGCTGGCAGCCTGGCAGTGCCCAGGTGAGTTGGGAGGGCGTCTTGGTGGCAGTGAACCTGTAGCTCACACCCATATCAGTATATATTAATAATTACAACAGCATTGTCTCCCTGCTTTTTGAACCAGGGCTCCCTCATTTTAATTTTTCACTGGGCCCTACAAATTATATAGCTGGTCCTGCTTCCCAAATTTCAGCGATGTTTGGTTCCCTTTGCTGGGCTCCCCTCAGGCTTCTTTACTATCTCGTTTTCACACTTGAAAAATCAGACCCTGGTGGCCGGGCACGGTGGCTCACGTCTATAATCCCAGCACTGTGGGAGGTTGAGGCGGATGGATCGCGAGGTCAGGAGTTCGAGACCAGCCTGACCAATATGGTGAAACCTCGTCTCTACTGAAAACACAAAAAAGTTAGCCAGGCGTGCTGGCGCATGCCTGTAATCTCAGCTACTCGGCAGGCTGAGGCAGGAGAATTGCTTGAAACCGGGAGGCGGAGGTTGCAGTGTGCCAAGTCATGCTACTGCACTCCAGGCTGGGTGACAGAGCGAGACTCCAAAAAAATAAAAATAAAAATAAAGGTGGAGCTTGGAGTCCTCAAGGTAAGAATTTGGAGGCTTCATTTTGAAACCCCAATGCTTAACATTGCTGTAAGTTTCTATTTTTACATTATCTAAATTTTATAAAATTCAAGTCAGAAAAGATGCCAAACCGTTTAAATTACTAACACATTTAGGTAATATATCAAATAACCTCTAATAATTTAATTACTTATCAGACATTTTTTGAGCAGTGACAAAGATTTCTTCATGACCAAACTCTAGTCAGGTTCCTCTGAAGGCTCTTCTCAACTAAGGCCCCGACTTTTGAACTTACATGTTTGTAGCTCTGCATTGCCCACTTTTAACAATAATCGTGCTAAGTCAGTTTAGCCAGAATCCCTCATCCTCTATTACCTGATCATCATTCATATCTGATCAGGATCCTCATTCTCCACCATGCTCCAGTGATATCATCTCCTTGGCCTGCCTTCAAGAATTCTATCAGGCCAGGTTAACCAGAAACCCCCTTACCTGTGATGTTTCCTTTCAGTAATTTTCCATCCACTGACCTCATCTCCCCACCCTGATCCTTGGCTATAAATTCCCACTTTTCATTGTTGTATGCAAAGTTGAGTCTAGTCTCTCTCACCTACTGCAAAATCCCCTTATAATAAAGTTTTCCTTACTATCTTTAACAATTGCCATAAATAATGTTTTCCTTAACACCAACACCATGTGTTTTGCTTTTTATATATAAATAACACATAATTTAATAAATATGAGCTATGAAAGATGCCAATCAAAATATTCACATTTTTATAAGTTTTGGTGTTGTTGTTGTTTTTGCTTTTTTTGCTTATCTGTTTTTGAGACGGAGTTTTGCTCTTATTGCCCAGGCTGGAGTGCATTGGTGCGATCTCGGCTCACTTCAACCTCTTCCTCCCCGGTTCAAGCGATTCTCCTGCCTCAGCCTCCTGAGTAGCTGGGATTACAGGCGCCTACCACCACGCCCAGCTAATTTTTGTATTTTTAATAGAGATGGGGTTTCACCATATTGGCCAGGCTGGTCTCGAACTCCTGACCTCAGGTGATCTGCCCACCTCGGCTTCCCAAAATGCTGGGATTACAGGCGTGAGCCACAGTGCCAGTGGCGAGATTTAAAACACTATCTTCACTGTACATTTTGGTATTCCTTTTTTAAAATATATTTTTATTTTTATTTTGAGACAGAGTCTGGCTCTGTCACCCAGGCTGGAGTGCAATGGCGCGATCTTGGCTCACTGCAACCTCTGCCTGCCGGGTTCATGCGATTCTCCTGCCTCAGCCTCCTGAGTAGCTGGGATCACAGGCACCCGCCACCACGCCCGGCTAATTTTTAAAATATTTTTGGTGGAGACAGGGTTTCACCACGTTGGCCAGACTGGTCTCAAACTTCTGACCTCAGGTGACCCGCCCATCTCTGCCTCCCAAAGTGCTGGGATTACAAGAGTGAGCCACTGCACCCGTCCCATTTTGGCATTCTTGATGTTAGGGAAGAAACACGGTTACTTTAATCGTTGTTTGAGGATAGCGTTAAATATGACTTATACTATGTGATAAGGGGTTTTCTTTACACTATAAAAATTGACTTTGATTGTTTATATATAGTGAAAAACTGTATGTAAGCAAGCAACAATTAGAGTTGTGTTCACTTTGACAGCACATATACAAAAATTGGAACTATACAGAGAAGATTAGCATGGCCCCTGTGCAGGATGACATACATTTTTTTAAAAAAATAGAGTAACCAATGATACGGAAATGGCCTAGAACAGTGGTTCTCAAACTTTGCACATTAGAATCACACTTCAGGATCTTTAAAAATAGAGTCGTACCTTGGTATCTGTGGGAGATTGATTTAGGATCTCCCACGGATACCAGAATCCATGCACGCTCAAGTTCCTTATGTAAAATGGGGTAGTATTTGCATATGACCTATGCACATCCTCCTGTATACATTAAATTATCTCTAGATTACTTATAATACCTAAAATACAAGGTACATGCTATGTAAATAATTGTTAAACTGTATTGATTAGGGAAAATGACAAGAATATAAGAATCTGTAATGTTTAGTATAGATGCAACCATCCTTTTTTAAAAATATATATTTTTTTGATCCACTATTGGTTTAATCAACAGATGTAAAACCCACAGACATGGAGGGCTAACTGTACCAATTTTTGTAGGCTTCTACCCCCACTAGACAAACTGATGTCATAGGATTTGGGTGCCAGTGGGCATCAGATATTTTATTCCATTGACCCCTAGCTTACAAGACAATTATGTGACTTTTGCGCAAACAGGTGTCATCACAAACTACCATTTTTATGGTATAAAGGGTCTCTTCAGGAGCTCTTAAAATGACTTCTTTCAAGTACATTGATAGAGTTTGTAGAAAATATATTGTTACTGCTCTCTATCCTAAAAGACATCTTTACAAGTGAAAGCTTCAAAAATTTCCCCGAAGAGATTAATATGGAGTTAGTTACTTGAATCAAATTATGGGGTCTTTAATAACCTTGAGAATATCTCTGGTCTGCTAGATTTTGACCATCTCAACTGACTGGCACATTGTATTGAGCCTAAGAAATACCTTATTCGGGGCCGGGTGCGGAGACGGGCGGATCACGAGGTTGGGAGATGGAGACCACCCTGGCTAACACGGTGAAACCCCTCACTACTAAAAATACCAAAAAAAAAATACCCAGGCGTGGTGGCGGACACCTGTAGTCCCAGCTACTCGGGAGGCTGAGGCAGGAGAATGGTGTGGAACCCGGGAGGTGGAGCTTGCCGTGAGCCGAGATGGCACCACTGCATTCCAGCCCGGGCGACAGAGCAAGACTCCGTCTCAAAAAACAAAACAAAACAAAAAAAAAGAAAAGAAATTCTTTATTCGGACCTTGCTGATTTTGGAGTCCCTTCACACCACATAATACATCTGATATTTTAAGTAAAAATAATCAAGTAGGGAGATATAGAAGAAAGATTCAGAACAAAAGTAAAATAATATTTTCATTTTTATTCATGTTGGAAATATAAAGAGTCCATTAGAAAGAATGTAAACCAAGGAAAACATAAAAGATATTTAAATGTTCCGCCTGACCACAACGTTAAAATTAAATATATACACACCCAGTTGTATAAATGGACAAACTGAAGACTAAGGTCAGAACTAAATAACCTCAAAACAAACAAACAAACAACAAGACTCCATCTCCTTTAACACTCTCCCATGTTTACTTCGAAGCAACTTTTATAAGGTGTCATATGTGTCAGAAAGAATTGTTAGACTTAAAAATCGACAACAAAAATTACTGGGTCCTTCCTTTCAGTGATGTGCTTGGCGTTGTCTGGCAGACCCTCTAGCAAGTATCTGATTTTTTTAGAGCTATGCACCTTTGACTTTCTATTCACTAGGCTAAGCTCTGTGATGGTAGAAGTTAAGTTATAGAAAAGTGATAATAATTCAAGTGATTCATGTCTACATTAACCCTAAGATTTTACTCAGTTGAGATACAATTTTCAGCCTTTCTATTGTGTGTTGTTTGTTCTTCAAATTCATCTTTTAAGGGGTTTTCCCAATTTACTTAGTAATTAGCGAGATATATGAAATCTTAAACACTACATTCATGTTATATTTGTATGAAAGTCAGGTTTTCGGTTTTTCTTGTGGCTGATAACACCAGAACATTTTGGGGGTTCAAAAGAGGAAGAAAGAAGTCCTGACGGGGATGTCAAGTGCTGGATGACGAGCACATGATGGGGTGTGAGGTATAAGTTTGAAATATTTTAATTGTCAGAGAAAAAGGGACACCGAGCACATTTTCTAAAGTGTTTGGAAGGTAGGACTCCTTGGTCCAGAAATGGCAGAGAATTTGAGTTGTTGCAAATCGGTAAAAATGCCAGAGGCAGCAAATAGAAATACGAAGCTGAATGCTCTCTTGAGAAGAGACATGGTTTGCTAGGGAAAGTATTTACGTAAATTATTTTTAATCCCTAAAGGATTTTTTTTTTTTTTTTAAGGAGTCTCGCTCTGTAGCCCAGGCTGGAGTGCAGTGGTGCGATCTCGGCTTACTGCAAACTCCGCCTCCGGGGTTCACGCCATTCTCCTGCCTCAGCCTTCCGAGTAGCTAGGACTACAGGCGCCCGCCACCGCGCCTGGCTAATTTTTTTTTTTTTTTTTTTTTTTTTTTTTTTTTTTGGTAGAGACGGGGTTTCACCGTGGTCTCGATCTCCTTACCTCGTGATTCGCCCGCCTCGGCCCCCCAAAGTGCTGGGATTACAGGCGTTAGCCACCGTGCCCAGGCCCCAAAGGATTTAAAACAAAAAAAAATTTTTTTTGAGACGTAGTCTTGCCCTGTAGCCCAGGCTGGAGTGCAATGACGCGATCTCGGCTCACTGTTGCCTCTGCCTCCCGGATATGATTCTCCTGCCTCAGCCTCCCAAGTAGACTAGCTGAGATTACAGGCGCACGCCACCAGGCCTGGTTAATTTTTGTAATTTTGTGGAGACAAGGTTTCACCACCTTGACAAGGCTGGTCTCGAACTCCTGACCTCAGGTAATTCTCCCGCCTCGGCCTCCCAAAGTGCTGGAATTACAGGCGTGAGCCACTGCGCCCTTACAATACCCAAAGAATTTTGAAGAATTTTCCCTACATTTGCAGATGAAGAAAAGTTTCACAAATGATCTAAATAAAATAAAACACCATACATTTTACTTTCGGAAGTGATGGAGTTTGAATTTAAACACATATATCTGATTCAAGAGGTTTATGTTTGCTACTATTGCACTTTGCCTTTAAAACAATGCTGGGTTTGGCCGGGCGCGGCGGCTCACGCCTGTAATACAGCACTTTGGATCCCGAGGCGAGCGGATCACTCGAGAACAGGCTGCTCAACATGGTGAAACCCCGTTGGGTTTTAGCTGGGCGTGGTTGTGGCAGCCTGTAATCTCAGCTACTCGAGAGGCTGAGGCAAGAGAATCACTTGAACCTTCAAGGCGGAGGTTGCAGTGAGCCGAGATCGCACCACTACCCTACCGCCTGAATGACAAAGCGACACTCTGTCTCAAAATAATAACAATAAACAAGTTAAATATGAACAGGGAGGTGGGCTCCAGGTTGGCCTACATATCTGGCACACCTAGGAAGAGGGCCATGACAGTTGGGACACGTCATCCGCATCTGAGACTTCAAGAGTCCTTGGACCCTTCTTGCAGTTGAACTTATCTGGCTCAAGCAGGAACTAACAACTCCACAAGGGACTTTCCATGCCATGGAGGCAAGCGGAGTACGGTTTGCTCCAGTTTTGCTTGCTCCAGAAGTAACCTTTTGCTCATTATAATAGTAAAAAACACACCCCTGGAGGGAGATTTAAGATGTTAATGAGACATGCAATGTATGTACTAGCATGTATAGCCACAGCGCATGTGCACCCAGAGGATCACCCAAAACATGCTTACTAGTAACACCTCCTCCTGCCTGACACTTTTTGAATAAACATATAAGACTCCCGGCCAGGCGCGGTGGCTCACTCCTGTAATCCCAGCACTTTGGGAGGCCGAGGGGGGCGGATCACGAGGCCAGGATTTGGAGACTAGTCTGGCCAACATGGTGAAACCCCGTCTGTATTAAAAATACAAAAATTAGCCGGGTGTAGTGGCGCTTGCCAGTAGTCTCAGCTACTCGGGAGGCTGCGGCAGGAGAATTACTTGAGCCTGGCAGGCGGAGGTTACAGTGAGCCGAGATCGCGCCACTGCACTCCAGAGCCGGATTCTGTCTCAAAATAAATAAATAAATAATTTAAATAAAAGTAAAATTAAAAAAGAATCCCAAAAAGGGGGCATCCCCATTGCCAGCTGGCGCTGTCTCACCTTCAAGCAGCCTGCTCTGACTTAGCTTTCAGTGTATTTTCGTTTTTGCAATAAACTGTCTTAAGATGGTATCTTCGTTGTTGCTTGTCTCTTGCTTAAATTCTTTTAACCAAAAAACAAGAACGGAGGACTTCGCACTTCTCAGCAACATTTGAAGTTCTCCACTTGAAGACCAAAAACAACAACAACAACAACGACAAACAATTCACCCCGATCGTTGGGTACATAAAATAGGATCTTGCAATAGCTGCTTGCCAGTACATTCGAGTATGTCAGGATTGTCTTCTGAGTGTATGTTCGTTGTTTCATTTCTGTAGGAAATGAAGTTTCTGAAAGCTGCTAATTTGGGGCAGTAATTGAAAGCATCACTATGGAACAGAATGGAAAGTAATTGGATGTAATTGGACATACATATTGGATGTATGTCTCCCACCTTAATAAAGCAAGAGGGATTAGTGTGTGTGTGTATATATATTATTTATATATATACACACACATATATACACACACACACACACATACATATATATTTATTTATTGTTTACTCGGTAGAGTTTTAAATCAAGACGAAGATCTCTCTGTTCGTCCATCAAGGTCTTATATTTCTCTTACGTGCGTCCCATAATAACCTACATCCTGTCTCTTCACTTCACATCCCTTCTCCCATCACCCACAGAAAGAATCAAAGGGGATCTAGATAAGCGAGGGAGAGGAAGAACGGGGAAACACGGAAGGAAAAAAGGCGGAAGGGGGTGGGGGGAAGAGGTGGTGGTGGTTTGATCTTGAGGAAGGAAACGAGATGATTGTGCAATAATACTCCAGCCTATCCCTTGCAGAAACGATTAAGATGCTGAAAATAATTGTACAGGGAATATGCAAGTGCCACTCACCGGCTTGTTAAGTTAAAATGTGGGCGGAAGCATTGGGGACAGCTCCTGAAAGGTGGTAGTTGCAAAATGATTTTGGTAAAATCTGTATCTCAAGCTCTTGTCTCTGTTTTTGTTTGTTTTAGACATGAACTCGCTCTGTCGCCCTGGCTGGAGTGCAGCGGCGCGATCATACAACTCACTGCAGTTTCGCTCTCCTGGGCTCTCAAGTGATCAAGCCTTTCTCCTACCCAGGTAGCTGGGACTACAGGGGCGCGCCACCACGCATCGCTCATTTTTTGTATAGACGGCGTGGAACTCCTGGGCTCAAACAATCCTCCCCGCTCAGCCCCCAAATCCTAGTGGTTTTTTGCTTTGTGTGTGTGTGTGTGTGTGTGTGTGTGTGTGCGGCTTTTTGAGAGGGAGTTTTGCTTGGTCGCCAAGGCTAGAGTGCAATGGCACGATCTCGGCTCACTGCAACCTCCACCTCCCGAGTTTAAGCGATTCTCCTGCCGCCGCCTCTCAAGTAATTGGGATTACGGGCGCCCACCACTGCTCACGGCTAATTCTTGTATTTTTAGTAGAGACGGGGTTTCGCCATGTTGGCCAAGCTGGTCTCGAACTCCTGACCTCAGGTGATCCGCCCGTCTCGGCCTCCCAAAGTGCTGAGATTACAGGCGTAAACCACCGCGCCCGGTCCCCCAATCCTAGGATTAAAGGGGCAAAAGAGTTGTGTCAGAAGTGGGATTCGAACCCACGCCTCCATGCGGAGACCAGAAGCCCCAAACCTGGGAAGCAGTAACTTGAGTCTGGCGCCTTAGACCACTCGGCCATCCTGACACGTACTACCAATCCTTAAGTTTCATTATGTAACTCTTAGTCAGCAGACTCGGGCTCCGACAAAGGAGGAAAAGACCTCGGATGGATGGCGTATGCTCCCGGTTTTCAGAGCGGTATTTATTATTTTGCCCGATTGCCATTTAGAATAGTCTAAATGGTGCTAAAAATAGTGTCATCAAAATACCTTATGTTGCTATCTTTCAGGTTAAGTCAAAAATGAAATAATAGGGAAAGTGGCAAATACTCAGAACAGTGCTAAGTTTCTATCTAGCTCCGTAACAGTTTCCTGGCTAGAGGGACCCTCAAAGCTCAGTATTCAGCGTTCTAAGCAGGCGCTTTGTAGAGAGAAACAAAAGTCATACATGATTTTTATTTTTACTTTTCCGGTTTCCCCACCTAGCCCAAAATACGCTGTGAATACTTTGAAGCAGAAATAAAATCAGTAACAGAAAAATGAACTGTCTCAATTCAAAAGAATGGTTGAAAAAGATGAAGGTGGAGAATGGAGAAAAATAATTAACAATTTTATCATTTTAAGAGGTTTCTAGAGCAAGAAAGAGTGGTAGGTGCTTGTGAATGTGCAGAGGTGAGAAGAAGAGTGAAAAGGTGGAATTAATTATGGAGGCGGGGAAGACAGGAAGAAGAGACTTCAGGTTTGGAGAGGTAAATTAATCAAACTGTCCATGGCTCATTTTTGTTATTGGTCAACGAAATCTTTCTCCTTCTCTCTCCCTGTTTCCCTTACTGTTTTGTTGTTTTTCTTTGTCATGCCCACCATACAGCCCTTTCCTCTCTCCCAACATACGGGCAACCTCTCTAAAATATTTAAAATTATTATTTTTTGAGACAGAGTCTCACTCTGTCACCCAGGCTGGAGTGCAGTGGCTCGATCTCGGCTCATTGCAGCCTCTGCCTCCTGGGTTCAAGCGATTCTCTTGCCTCAGCCTCCCGAGTAGCTGGGACTACAGGCGCGCGCCATCATGCCTGGCTGATTTTTTTTGTATTTCTAGAAGAGACAGGGTTTCACCATGTTGGCCGGGCTGATCTCGAACTCCTGACCTCAGGTGATCCGCCCGTCTCGGCCTCCCAAAGTGCTGAGATTACAGGCGTAAACCACCGCGCCCGGTCCCCCAATCCTAGGATTAGAGGGGCAAAAGAGTTGTGTCAGAAGTGGGATTCGAACCCACGCCTCCATGCGGAGACCAGAAGCCCCAAACCTGGGAAGCAGTAACTTGAGTCTGGCGCCTTAGACCACTCGGCCATCCTGACACGCGCTGCTAGCTCTTAAGTTTCATTATGTAACTCGTGGTCAGCAGACTCGGGCTCTGCAGGAAAAGACTTTGGATGGGTGAAGTATGCTAGGTTCGTCTAGGCCTCCCAAAGTGGTGGGACTACATTATTATTATTGTTTGAGATGGAGTTTTACTCTGTCTCCCAGGCTGGAGTGCAGTGGCACCATCTTGGCTCACTGCAACCTCTGCCTCTCAGTTTCAAGCGATTCTCCTGCCTCAGCCTCCCGAGTAGCGGGGATTACAGGCGCACACCACCACGCCCAGCTAATTTTTGTATTTTTGGTAGAGATGGGGTTTCGCTATTTTGGTCAGGCTGGTCTGGAAATCCGGACCTC
This sequence comes from Theropithecus gelada, assembly GCF_003255815.1. Taxonomy (NCBI): domain Eukaryota; kingdom Metazoa; phylum Chordata; class Mammalia; order Primates; family Cercopithecidae; genus Theropithecus; species Theropithecus gelada. The sequence continues at coordinate 30,437,234 of NC_037671.1, forward strand.
AAGTGATTCGCCCACCTGGCCCTCCCAAAGTGCTGGGATTACAGGCGTGAGCCACCGCGCCCCGCCGAAATTATAATAAACTATCCTTGAAAAATATGTTGTTGATTTACGTAATTTAAATCCTAACTTCTGACTGGGCGTGGTGGCTCACGCCTGTAATCCCAGCACTTTGGGAGGCCGAGGCAAGCGGATCACGAGGTCAGGAGATAAGAGACCATCCTGGCTAACACGGTGAAACCCCGTCTCTACTAAAAATACAGAAAATTAGCTGGGCGTGATGGCGGGCGCCTGTAGACCCAGCTACTCCGGTGGCTGAGGCAGGAGAATGGCGTGAACCCGGGAAGTGGAGCTTGCAGTGAGCCGAGATTGCATTACTGCACTGCAGCCTGGGCGACGCAGCAAGACTCCGTCTCAAAAAATAAAAATAAATCCTAACTTTTTTCTTTTACTCAACACGGTTTGAAAAATCTACTCATCCTGCTACATGTACATCTGCTTGGTCACTTGTGGCTGCTGCATAGTATGAAAACCATAGGCAGTATACTGATGGACATACAGGGTGCCTCTAACAATGCTACCTCAAAATGCTAGAAGCACTGTACCTGGCAAGGCCAATCATGGAGCTGAGCTGAAATTTCACTGAGGTGGATTCCTGGAAGTGGACTTACTGGGTAATAATTTAAAAGTTATACAGGAGGAAAACCCAGGTAATGTTAATATTGCAAAAAAAAACCTAGGACCCTAATTTTAAGACCAAGATTTCAATTTACGTAGTACTTCATATAATACAATTTTTATCTTCAAAAACAAGAGACAGAAAGGATATCCAAATCCGGTAATTTTGAGACGCAATCTCAGAAGGAGCTTTAAACTTAGTTTCTTTTTAACAGGATGAGTATTTCTTTGTTATCGATGACCCAAACGTGTTTTCAGCAGTGTCATAATCTTAGGGGTTCCTTCCTCTTAGGTTTTAGAGCTAACCTAGGAAATCTTTTGGTAGAAGTTTGTAACAGATTATTTTACCTGTGCAGAAAAGTAGTGAAGATTTTAGTAATTTCCGTCACATGACTGATCAGTTGAACCACTAAGGAAAAAGAACAGGGTGTTACCATCGTTGCTACAGCGGTGTGTGTTTACGACGGTTGCTGGTCAGATCAATGTCAGATTCCCCTTTCAGGGAGACAGACGATATACAGGAATCAGGAACGTTCCTACAGGGCTGTCTGAGAACGGAGACCTTTTTCTCGTGTCTTTCTTTTTTCTTTCCTTTTTTCGTTTGTTTAATTTTTGTCAGCTGATTCACAGACCAATAGATGGAAATCCACTGCTTACTTTCTTGCAAGAGAAAGGGATCTCCAACAGTGCTGCGGGACTGCGTCCAAATGGTACTGAAAATATCCCAGGATTCTGTAAGTCAGGGGTTTTCGTTTGTCGATTGGTTTGGTGTAAGAGAGATGCCTCTCTCTTTGCGAGACCCTGTTTGGCGAATATCTGTTGGGGCGGGAAATCTTGGAGATAGAAACGGCTGAACTATTGTGGCATTCCTTGGCGAAACTCGGTACAAATCTGGTAGGGAAAAACAAAATGTCGTACTCTGTCATAAGTGGGATTTGAACCCACGCCTACCATACGGAGACCAGAAGACCCGAACACAAGCAGCAGCAAGCTTGAGTCTGGCGCCTTAAACCACTCGGCCATCCTGACACTATGACACAGGAGGTGCAAGTACACGTGATGAGTAATGATGACTTACGGCTCGCCTCCCGGCTGAATCCCAGCCGCAAGTTATCTCTGGAATTTGCCCGACTAAACAGGAGTTCCGAATTCACTGATTACGGAATGAAAGCGTACAAGAGTACAACTGTTAGTGCGGAACTGAATAATTTTTACAGTACTGGAGACCAAGATGGGAGTGGGGGAACAAGATATGGAGGAGACGTTTCCACGTCGCCTCTCCCCTTCCTCCAGTAACTCCCTGCGCTCGGCCCTGCCCTCTCCCTCTGACCCAGCCCTCCTGCCCCGCATAGACCTCTGCTTACGATCCTGACCCTGTGGGGTCACTTTGCTCTTTGTTGCTTAAGTCCTGATGCAGCAGCTCCAACATGATGCTGCCCCAGGGCCGGTGGAAACTTTTCTGGACAAGAGGAGGTCATAGCAAGAGAGTGGGGCTGTTCTGTACATGGATTTCTAGGCATTCCGCCTTCTCCTCAACCTATCCGAAATGTGATTTCACCACCGGAAGTCATCCTTACATCTTTCATTTCATTACACAGTTGAGTAAACATCACCGTCTTCTGCCCTGTAGGGTCGCATGTGCTCTATAGTGATAAAGTGATAATCCTGTCTCTCCTCTCTCTAGAGCTCTCAGATGCTTTTCTGCAAATGTTACCCACTGTGGGAGGCAACAGCTTTTTCTTTTTTTCTTTTTTCAGACGAAGTCTTTCTCTTGTCCCCCAGTCTGGAGTGCAATGGCCCGATCTCGGCTCACTGCAACCTCTGCCTCCCGGGTTCAAGCGATTCTCCTGACTCAGCCTCCTGAGTAGCTGGGATTGCAGGTGCCCGCCACAACGCCTGGCTAATTTTTTGTATTTTTACTAGAGACAGGGTTTCACTATGTTGGCCAGGCTGGTCTTGAACTCCTGGTCTCAAGTGATCCTCCCGCCTGGACCTCCCAAAGTGCTGCGATTGCAGGTGTGAGCCACCACACCTCACCCTAGTTTCAGTTATTTGTGCCTGGCTAGAAATGTATCTATGTCTCCTCAGCTCCTGTTGCTCCCTTTTCATCCTACAAAGGAGGAGGCAAAAGTACTTGTTCCACAAAGTTTTATTATTAGGTATTTCAAAGGTCAACACAGTATTACGATAGCCTTATCAGGCATTAGCTGTAAGGAGAAGTGCTATGAATTTTAGTTGAGCCTTGTTTATCAGGCAGTGGCCACCAAAATATTGCAAAATCAGAATCTTCTTTTTGCTTTGTATATAAACTCTTAGTCCTACAGAACCAGTTAGCTATCTACTGATCCAAGATTGTACTAATGTATGTAGATATTGTCAGTGGATACATTCTGTTTTGGGGTAAATAACTATGAGGCATAAAACTGTGTAAAGCACAGCCACTCAAAGCGTGGTCTGCAACCCAGTGCTAATTCATAAATGTTAGTTACCAGTCTGGTCTGTTTCAAGATATGGAGCTTATGCCAGAAGGCAAATCGACTATATCACTAAGCATCTTTACTTCCATTGAATGACTGATTATTGTAGGAATAGTTTCTTAGTGAAGGCAGCAGTGCATTTAATTATACTTTGGTGCAAGTTTATCTTATTGTAGACCAGTAACTGGTGTTCCCTGCACAATTTTGCACACCAATAGTTTTAGAGGGGTATTCCAACACTTGCATGGAGGTCAGCATTTGTTGTTCTTTTTTTTTGGATGGAGTCTAGCTCAGCTGCCAGGTTGAAGTACAGTGACACGATCTTGGCTCACTGCAGACTCCGCCTCCCGGGTTCAAGTAATTCTCCTCCCTCAGCCTCGGGAGTGGCTGGGACTACAGGTGCATGCCACCACACCCAGCTGATTTTTGTATTTTTAGCAGAGACGGGGTTTCACCATGTTGGCCAGGATGGTCTCCATCTCTTGACTTCGTGATCCACCATCCCTGGCCTCCCAAAGTGCTGGGACTACAGGCGTGAGCCACTGCACCCGGCCCAGTATATGTATTTTTAAAAGAGGATTCATTCTATTGGTATAATTAGAAAAATATTTATGAAACATTATTTATATAGTTCATGAAGTCTCCAAGAAAAACAAACTGGGATAACAAAGCCAGAAAATATCACTGCAGCCTTATCAGGTTACTTAGAATGAACCAAGCTATTGCTTAAAGCCAGAAGCTGCATCACATTCTTCCCCAGGCCAGATGCCTCCTCACCCTTTTTTGACAGAAGGTGAGCCTTCTATATACTAGTCTCACTGAGATGCATCTGTTGGGAAGAACCAAGACTTCCTCTGTCATAGCAGTTTATGGCAAACCTATTCATACTCGTCCTTGCAATGGCGGCGCTCCCAATGTGAGAAAACAAAAAATATGTTGAGGTAAATACTATTTTTTATCAGTTACTGAGGCTTCAACTTATCCTATCATTCAAAGTTTATGAAGTATTGGTCGAGTTCCGTGGTTTACGCCTGTAATCCCAGCACTTTGGGAGAGACTGAGGCGGGCAGATCACTGACGTCAGCTCGAGACAGCCTGGCCAACATCACGAAATCCTGTCTCTACTAAAAATACAAAAATAAGCTGGGCATGGTGGCGGGCGCCTGTAATCCCAGCTACACTGGAGGCTGAGGCAAGAGAACTGCTTGAACCCGGGAGGCAAAGGTTGCAGTGAGCGGAGATCGCCCAGCCTGGGCAACAGAGAAAGATTCTGTCCAAAAAAAAAAAAAAAAGTACAGAAATTCATCACCCAACAAACTCCTGGGAGGCATCACTATAATTATAACAACAATCAGATAATGCAGATTATTCTGCATTTGCACTTCCAGATCCATTATTTGCCTTTCTTCTCCCTGGAAGGCTGTATCACTTGGCTCCTGGCACCCGGCTCAGGCTCCCGGATTCAGCCAATGGAAGACAGCAGCAGGAGATAAGAGGGCACAAAGAAAGAGAGGCAGATGCATGTACAGTATTTCTCCTACTTGCTCCCGGACAAGCTGTGTTCCTCCCATGGGCACAGCTCCCAGTGGGTGGTTCCTGTCCCGTTGCTGGAACTCATGCCAAATTCTGGCAATTCTGCCCCTTCCCTTTTCCCTTAATGCCTAGGAATATTGAAGATTCCCATTGTTCTGATCCCTAAAGATTTCTTCACATCTTGGTTCTCTAATTCTATAAAGAAGCCCTCCAATAGTCTCTCCTCAATCCACCCTTGGAATGTGCCCTGATGAATATAACCAGATTTACCCAAGTCCACTTCTGAGCCTTACTCTCCTGACAGCAGTGTGGGGAGGCACTTCAAAGATGGAGCCTAGGTCGGGCGCGGTAGCTCACGCCTGTAATCCTAGCACTTTGGGAGGCCGAGGTGGGCGGATCACGAGGTCAGGAGATAGAGAGCATCATGGCTAACACAGTGAAACCCCGTCTCTACTAAAAAATACCAAAAATTAGCCGGGCGTGGCGGCGAGCGACTGTAATCCCAGCTACTCGGGAGGTTGAGGCAGGAGAATGGCGTGAACCCGGGAGGCGGAGCTTGCAGTGAGCCGAGATTGCGCCACTGCACTCTAGACTAGGAGAGAGCAAGATTCCGTCTCAAAAAAAAAAAAAAAAAAAAAAAGATGGAGCCTATAAGAGCCTCAAGGTCCATGGCCTGAATAGTAACTTCCCTGCATTTGTGATTTTCCCTCTTAAACATAACTCTGAAATTAGAAATCGATATAATGGATGCTCTGAAAATACTCATTAAGACATTCTAATTAGACAAAGGTATACTACAATAGAAAGAAGCAGGATTTTTTTTTTTTTTTTTTTTTTTTTTTTAGATGAAGTTTCACTCTTGCCACCCAGGCTGGAGAGCAATGGTGTGATCTCAGCTCACTGCAACGTCTGCCTCCCAGGTTCAAGCAGTTCTCCTGTCTCATCCTCCTGAGTAGCTGGGATTACAGGTGCGCGCCACCACAGCTGGCTAATTTTTTGTATTTTGTTTTGTTTTGCTTTGTTTTGTTTTGAGACGGAGTCTCACTCTGTCGCCAGGCTGGAGTGCAGTGGCCCGATCTCAGCTCACTGTAACTTCCGCCTCCCGGGTTCAAGCGATTCTCCTGCCTCAGTTCTCCCAAGTAGCTGAGATTACAGGCATGCCCAGCTAATTTTTGTATTTTAGTACAGACAAAGTTTCACCATGTTGGCCAGGATAGTCTCCATCTCTTGACCTCGTGATCCACTCGCCTCGGCCTTTCAAAGTGCTAGGATTACAGGCATGAGCCGCCACTGGACCATTTTTTGTGTTTTCAGTAGAGACGGGGTTTCATCTCATTGGCCAGGCTGGTCTCGAACTCCTGACCTCAGGTGATCCTCCCACCTTGGCCTCCCAAAGTGTTGGGGTTACAAGCGTGAGCCACTGCTTCCTACTGGAAGTAGGAATTAATAACAATAAAAACAATAAAGTTAATTGTTTAATTTAGTATCACAGAGTCAAAGGGACAGATCCTACATTTACTAAATTCTGAATTATTCAGCTCCTCAAATCACATTTATCAGAAGGTTAAACCAAATACAAATAAATATTACTTCAGCATTTTTTATAATTTAGAAAGTATTACAATATAATCATTTGACTTATACATAAATTCAAAAGTCAACCAATAGCCATCAGTATGTTGATTTATTTCCTTCTAAGATTTTGCTATGCAAATACACTGAGAATGAAATTGTGACCATTCATAAAGTTTTGCCCTCTGCTTTTTTCACTCAATGGTAGTTCATGAACTTTCTCTGTATTATTAAATGCAGGTTTCTTTTAAAAACCTTTAAGAGCTGCATGATATTCCATGTGAATATGGTACAGTAAGATAAGCTTGCACCAAAGTATAATTAAATGCACTGCTGCCTTTACTGAGGAAGTTTTCCTACAATCAGTGAGTCAATGGAACTGAATATGAGTAGTGATATAGTTGATTTGCCTTCTGGCACAAGCTCCATATACAATATATACCTATACACGTACACATATATTACCTACATATACCTATATATAGTATATAGTATATAGTGTGGTGTTCATAAGTTGAAAGGTAGACCATTACCTATTTTCTAAAATCCAGATTCACAAGCAGAGACTTGAGCCTGGGAGACGGCAGTGCAGTCAGGGCATCTTTGGGAATGTGGCTAACAAATTTGGTAGAGGAAATGTGTACAGGAACAGGCTACCTATCCACTCCTAGTTCCCGCCCTTCAGCATTCTCCCTTTCATCTTTATTTTTCCTTTATGTCTGTGTTTTCTCACCACTGTCCCCTTCCCTCTGCCCCCTGACTTATTAGTCTTCTCTAATTCTGAAAGAGCCCAGAGGCCGGGCGCGGTGGCTCAAGCCTGTAATCCCAGCACTTTGGGAGGCCGAGACGGGCGGATCACGAGGTCAGGAAATCGAGACCATCCTGGCTAACACGGTGAAACCCCGTCTCTACTAAAAAAAAAAAAAAAAAAAAATACAAAAAACTAGCCGGGCGAGGTGGCGGGCGCCTGTAGTCCCAGCTACTCGGGACGCTGAGGCAGGAGAATGGCGTGAACCTGGGAGGCAGAGCTTGCAGTGAGCTGAGATCCGGCCACTGCACTGCAGTGAACCTGGGCGACAGAGCGAGACTCTGTCTCAAAAAAAAAAAAAAAAAAAAAAAAAAGAGCTCAGGTTGAGAAAAGCTCTGTAAAAGAGGCCATACCTAATTTTATCAAGAACTGAAGGTCTGTTTTATCTTTTTGTTCCAGACACCATCCATGTAAGTTCCCTGGTGCAAGCCTCTGCTGACTTGTGGAAAATGAAGTGAGAAGTAAGAGATATTAAGGCTGGTACTTTTCCAGAATTTCAGTCCTTGCAGGCCCTCGCGTAGCTGCCAAAACACTTGCGATATAATAGTGCGTTTGCAGGTTAAGTATTGTGTCACAAGTGCCTAATGTGGTAGAGATTTGAATGTATGCCTTGCCTACTCTTAATTACTGTGTACTCCTTGAGATAAAGAAGTGACATCCATAGTCTCTTTCCCATAATGATTGCTCATGCATTAGTGAATACTGTATTAAATGAATACCGTTAAGAATCAGAAGTCTTTTTTTTTTTTTTTGAGACGGAGTCTCACTCTCTCTCCCAGTCTGGAGTGCAGTGGCAGGATCTCGGCTCCGCCTCCCGGGTTTACGCCATTCTCCTGCCTCAGCCTCCCGAGTAGCTGGGACTACAGGCGCCCGCCACCATGCCTAGCTAATTTTCTGTATTTTTAGTAGAGAGAGGGTTTCACCGTGTTAGCTAGGATTGTCTCGATTTCCTGATCTCGTGATCCGCCCGCCTCGCCCTCCCGAAGTGCTGGGATTACAGGCGTTAGCCACCGCGCCAGGTTTAAGAATCAAAAGTCTTAATCTCAGCAGACAAGGAAAGAAAGAGAGCCCACTGAGATACCGTAAGAGCATTAAAAACAAAAACAAACAAAACAAATAAACAACAACAAAAAAAATTAGGCTCAAGTGATTCCTCTGAACGTAATAGACCTGTGTTTCACTGAGGTTATTCTTTTCTTTAGGCACTAGAAATCAGGAGGCGGAACACTGTACCTAAACATAAAACGACATTCTCAAAAACTGCCCTGCACAAGCTTGTTGGGACTTCACGATCCTTCTTGGACCTGCATCCCCCTCTTCTCTGGAACTCGGGTGATGTTAAGGAGCTTCAGAAGAAAGGGTCCCTTCTACCCAAGGAAGTTTAGGATTTTGGAGAATCTGAACAAACAACTGGCCCCTCTGGGAGGCGAACCTTTGATTCTAAGAAGTTCAGGATGGAGAATAGCGATAAAATTGACCTTACATTCTCTCCACTCTCACTCTGCCGCATTCATATGACCCCCCATTTCTTGTTTGGTTTTCCTATCGTTTGAGTTTATGCCACTTCCGGTCACAAGGGCATTATTTTGCCGGTATGACTTTGGGGAATGAAGGTGGGGATGTGGAATGTGTGATTGTTTTACCCCGTAAGACCTTTTGGAGAGCTAGCTGGATTGCTCTTAAACAGCAGATTTCACAGCCTCTCTTCTGGAAGGGAGAGCTGCGTCCTTGGGATAAGACAGGGACATAGGGCCTGGATTCCCCACTTCCCAACCAGTGGTTCTCATTTTTTTCTGAGTTGTTACTTGTATTTGTCAGTAGTTGAGGACTTTTTTATTTTTACTTATTTTATTTTTTTAAGGGATCCTGTTTATGAGCACAGGGCCCTCGACTTAAGGAGACTTAAGATTTGTGGTTTAGTTTACTTTTTTACCCCGGTCTGCTTGTCGGAGCCGAGTCTCAAATAGCTTTTCTCACGCCCCTCCCAGCCACTTTCCCCTTGCGGGAGAGAACAAATTTCTGGTTTCTTTGCCACAGCGCCGTTGGATGGAACTCTTTTATTTGGATTTCAGTGTCGCTCAGTGGAGAATGAGAAACACGGCAAGGATTTACGCCCTGGGTGGAGGCTCCAAAAGGATACAATCTTAAAGGCGACTCCAGCAGGCGGAGCCTCTCTTCGGCTTCTGTCCCTGGGAGGTGCTTCACGGCCCCCTTCCAGACTGTCTAACCCTTACCCTCACCTATTAGTGTGGCTCTTTTGATTTATGATTTGGGGGAATTTGAGACAGATGAAGGCACTATTCCCCTAAGGCGCTAAGAACTGAAGTCCGGAATATCTGGGCGTTAAGCAGCGTGAAAAGTACAGCAGACACTGAGGCGTAGCTAAAAATGGCCAAAAGCTAATTGGAGGGGATGCTAAAACTATTAGAGAACGCAGGGATTTGCAATGTTTGACCATAGGCCAGAAAATTGGAAGAAAGAGGAAAGTGAAAAATCAAATATTCTAGAAACCAAACAGCAACAAAACTGAGTTGAGAGTGAAAATAGCTTTAGTAAAAGGCAGTAAGCAAGCTTTTAACGTGGCCCTGTAGCTCAGGGGTTGGAGCGCTGGTCTCGTTAAGCCACGGGTCGTGAGTTCAAATCTCGCCAGGGTCTGTGCAGGCTAACCCCTGGGTTTGTGGTGTTTGCTTTCGAGGTCTGTAGTTCTTGTGTCTTTATCTTTTTTTGAGACGAAGTCTCGCTCCGTCACCGGACGGGTGCAATGGCGCCATCTGAGCTCACTACAACCTCCGCCTCCCGGGTTCAAGCAATTTTTTCCCGCCTCAGCCTCCCGAGTAGATGGGACAACAGGCGTGCACCACAAAGCCCGGCTAATTTTTGTGTTTTGGGGTAGAGACAGGGTTTCACCATGTTGGCCAGGCTGGTTTGGAACTCCTGATTTCAGGAGATCCGCCCGCCTCGCCCTCCCAAAGTGCTGAGACTACAGGCGTCAACCACCGCGCCCAGCCGAAGGGTGCGTTTATTAGATGCCAAAACCTAAAACTGGAAATTATTCAAATCGATAAGCACCCATTTTAGCCCACCTTCTCAGAATGCAGGAATGTACTGGTAGCAAAAGTAGGAAATGCTAGAAATACACTTCTGGTTCCAAAATGGCAGAAGCAAGCTGGCTTCACTGCTTCCTACTGAAAACCAAAACTAAATACACAGCACCAAAATTATCACCAAAAGTACGGAATTCTAAAATTAAAATTCCTCATAACAGATGGAAATGAAACTGCTGTGCTATCTGAACTGTTGATACAAGAAATTCAGCTGTAGGAATCTTTGAAGATCTACCAATACAAGAATTAGTGGCAATATAAACCAGTTAATAAATGCCTCTTTCTGATAAACTAATTTGTATCAAATCTCAGTCACCTGCAACCTAAGGAGTTCCCACTAATGTAGTCATTGTAGGTCTAAAGAAACTATATTATAATTATTGATTTTATGATGCTTATTTAATGGACTGTAAGCTCCCTGATAACAGGCATCATATCTTATTTAATATTGTATCTCAGAGCCTTGCAAAGTATGAACCCTAGTCTCTGCTAAGTAAAGGTTTCTTGAATGAAGCACAGCTAAAGAAATGCAACCAGGCTGGGCGCGGTGGCTCAAGCCTGTAATTCCAGGCCGAGGTAGAATCATTTTAGTCTAGGAGTTCAAGGTTGTAGTGAGCTATGGTCAAGCCCCTGGGTGACAGAGCTGAGACCCTGTGAAAAGAAAAGAAAAGAAGAGAAGAGAAGAGAAAAGAAAACAGACAATCAGAATGTAATGAGTTTGTAAATACCACAGGAGGTCGAAAATTTACCTGAAGCCCAAGAAATCAAAGTCAGCAAATATAGAGGAACAAAGAAAACAACACAGCAAGCTCTGATAAAGATTCTACCTAAATGTTAAGTGATCAGTCCTCCTGGTCTCAATTTATGCCTCAGAATCGGAACTGAGCTGCCTGCAAAATTAAACACCCAAAGATAACATCTGAGTGGCTCACATAAATTGTTAAAATCAATAATCTATATCAGAGACTAAAATGATGGAGTTTCTCTCCACCACATTTGTTCTAAATACTGAATAATATAATAATGTTCACAAGTCACAAATAGACTCCTCAAAATGGTAATTTGGATTCCTGAAATAATCCAACACTTTTTGCTGTACTAAGTTTGGAAAATCTACTTTAAATTGCTTAAGAATCAGGACAGGCACAGATTATTCATTTCTACTAAAATCCGCCAGAGCAGCTTTTAGTTGCTTGCACTTTAGGACTATCATTCCTTTCTGAAAGCCCTCAGGGTACTTTATGTTTCCATGGCTTCATAGATACTGCTTTCTCTGCATGCAATAATAATTTCATCCCTTCTTCTAGCTAAGTCCTACCACTTCAGAATTCAAATATGTATCACTTTGCCCTCAATCTAGGTGAGAGGTGCTTTTTCGTAGCACCATTTGCACATCTTTATTATATTTGAATAATATCTAGTAAATAATAATGTATATTTTCTTTTCTTTTCTTTTTTAGAGGAAGTCTAATTCTGTCACCCAGGCTGGAGTGCAGTGGCGCAATCTCAGCTCACTGCAACCTCCGCCCCCCGGGTTCAAGCGATTCTCCTGCCTCAGCCTCCCAAGTAGCAAAGATTACAGGTGCCCAGCACCACGCCGGGCTATTTTTTGTATTTTTAGTAGAGATGGGCTTTCAGCATGTTGACCACGCTGGTCTCGAACTCCTAACTTCAGGTGATCCGCCCGTCTTGTCCTCCCAAAGTGCTGAGATTACAGCGCCCAGCCTCTTTCTGTATTTTTGAAACCGCTTTTGCAAAGATTATAACAGTGGGAAAAGTATGACCATGAAAGAGATCTGACCTGACTCCATCTTGGCCTTTGCCTGCAAGCTGCCCTTATTCATTCCTGGCTGTAAGTCGAACTAACTTTGGGACGAATTTAATTTTTAATTATCATTTAAAAGCCCTAGCTTCTGAATTTTCAGGGGGCGTGATTTGAGTAATAGTAAAACTCCAGTCTCCCGTTTAGCTGACTTTGTGTGTATTAAACTCTTTCTCCATTGCCATTCCCCATCTTGATAAATCAGCTCCACCTGGGCAGCTGGCAGGACAAACTTTTTGGGCAGTTACATTTAGAAGTTTGGTAACCATGAGGATGTGTCTCCATTTTGTTTATCTATTTGTTTTTTCTAAATTCTGGGGTGACCTAAAAGGTATCTCAGTTTTGTTTTTGTTTGTTTGTTTGAGACAGAGTCTCGTTGTGTCACACAGGCTGGAATGCCATGGGGGGATCTTGGCTCACTGCAGCCATCACCTCCCCGGTTCAAGAGGTTCTTGTGCCTCAGTCTCCTGAGTAGCTGGGACTACAGGCGTGTACCACCACATCCAGCTAATTTTTGTATTTTTAGTAGAGACTGGGTTTCGCCATGTTGGCCAGGCTGGTCTTAAACTCCTGGCGTCAAGCGATCTGCCTACCTCATCCTCTCAAAGTGCCAGGATTACAGGTGTGAGCCACCGAGCCCAGCCACGGTATCTGTTCTGATGGATTGAAAGTACTTGTTTTTTGTGGAACATGGCTTTCTTTATAAATATTTACAAATATTTCTATTGAAGTTTTGTTTCCTTTTCCACTGAAGTTATTCTCAACTTCAGACACAAGTTACTTGATTTTGCTTAGTTCTCCATTATCTTTCAATAAAATTTATAACTATTTTTATATGTTTGTCTTTTTTCTTTGAATTATTTGAAATTTTCACTAACCTTTTCTTGTCACTCAGTTTTTTGGGGAAGGACCAAAAAACTCCTTTACTTGCTGTTTCTAATTTGTTAATTCTGTTATTGTTATAGCACACTCTTTTATTTGCTCTTCAATTTCCATTTTCACTCAATTCTGTTATCTTCTACAGGGGGAAATAGAACTTTTTCCTTGACTTTCTTAGGTTTAGTGAGTGGAGTCTCAGAAATTAAACTGACAAAAAACAGTAATAGGAGAAAAGGCATACAAACTTTGTTTGATGCTAATATTTTAATTTTAATGTGTACACAGGGGTCTCACAGAAAAGAAAGTAAAAACCCAAACAAGTGTTTAGGCTTGAGAACTTATGCACTATTTAACAAAGGGTGATAAATACTGGAGAACTGATGAGACAAATGAAAAGCATTTAGGCTTTTAGGTAAGGTAAATATACAGATCGGGGGAAGGTGTTAATGGAAGTAAGGTTTGTTTAAGCAGATTGTAGGTGATGCATTATAATTGTCTCCTCTTCCCACTATGTGAGAGGGGAGAGGGAAGACCTTCACAAAAGTAAAATTTATGCTCTGCTCTTAGACAGAAAGGGGGAAGGTAGAGAGCATTTCTGGCATCTGATGTTTCACTCAGTTGGCTTCAGCTAAAAACAATTCTTATGCTATAGTAGCATATTTTGAGATGGCATATTTTGATACCCTTCACTTGTCTTTTTTTTCTTTTCTTGAGACAAGGTAACTTTTAAATTTTTTTTGTAGAGACGGGGTCTCAGTAGGATGCACATGCTGATCCCAAACTCCTGTCCTCAAGTGATCCTTCCTCCTCAGCCTCCCAAAGTGTTGGGATTACAGGCGTGAGCCACAGCACAAAGCCCCCTTCATTTGTCTTTGAACTCATTTTCTTTGCATCCAGAGCATAAGCATATGACAAAGAATTCACCAACCAAATTCATCCACGTCAGGCTTTGATTCAGAAATTGTGGACACAGGCCGGACGCAGTGGCTCACGCCTGTAATCCCAGCACTTTGTGAGGCCAAGGTAGGTGGATCACCTGAGGTTTAAAATTTGAGACCAGCCTGGCCAACACAGTGAAACCCCACCTCTACTAAAAACACAAAATTAGCTGGGTGTAGTGGCTCACGCCTGTAGTCCCAGCTACTCGGGAGGCTGAGACAGGAGAATCTCTTGAACCCGAGGGGTGGAGGTTGCAGTGAGCTGAGACTGTGCCATTGCACTCCAGCCTGGGCAACAGAGTGAGACTCCATCTAAAAAAAAAAACAGAAGGAAAGAAAAGAAAGAAAAGAAACGAAATTGTGGACATAAAGAAGCAGACAGTACAAGGCATCCATTTGGGTGATGGTAGTAGCAAATATGTTCATTTTCCTAGAAAAGCCATTAACTATTGCCTTGTAGTGGCAACAGTGTGTGAGCAGTTCTGTAGTGTGATTTTGGGTGTTGTTTCTAGCTCCATAGTCTATAAGCCTGGTGTTCTGGCTTACTCAGGTGTTCTATGAACTACTTTATAATCTTTAGTGAATTCCTTATCTACTTCTTGTAGAGCTGGTTTAGCCATTTCAAAGTGCCTGCCATACCTGAAGAACTCTAACTTGCCAGTTTTAAATTGTTCTTCTAGCTTAGGTGAAATCGTTGGTTTGAGTGTCTGGAGTGGCGAACTCAATTCTTGCCTCCTAGCAGGAAATAATTTGTCCCAGGGGCATAAGGCAAAGTAAGAGACCAAGGCAAGTTTTAGAGCTTGGAAGAAGGCCAAGTGTGCAACTTGAGAGATCCGTGTGCTGTTTGGCCCTTGACTGGGGGTTTTATACATTGGCGTGGTTCTGGGGTTTCTGTTTCTCTTCTTTTGATTTTTCCCTTAAGGTGGGCTATCTGCATGCTCAGTGGCCTGCCAGCACTTGGGAGGGGCCGCAAGCACTGTGTGTTTACTGAAGTTGTGCACATGCTCATTTGAGATGTTTTCCCTTACCAATCTAGTGTTTCTAGTGTTCCTAGAGGAAGGTCATACACTGGTTAAAGGCCACTGTTTTGCCTCTTAGTGCACATGTTTGACCCCCTTGCCCAACTCCTGAGATCTTACTGGGAAGCTGCTGATCACCAACATAACACCAAATGTTTTCTATCTATTGGGAGACTGCCTCTATTAGGAGACTGCCTTTCCCTAGTGCTGGCTATGACCAATTATTATTTTATTTATTTATTTATTTATTTATTTATTTATTTATGATGGAGTCTCACTCTGTCACTCAGGCTGGAGTGCAGTGGTGCGATCTCAGCTCACTGCAAGCTCCGTCTCCGGGGTTCACGCCATTCTCTCACTTCTGCCTCCCGAGTAGCTGGGACTACAGGCGCCTGCCACCACGCCCTGCTAATTTTGTTTTTGTATTTTTAGTAGAGACAGGGTTTCACCATGTTAGCCGGGATGGTCTCGATCTCCTGACGTGGAGATCTGCCCGCCTCAGCCTCCCAAAGTGCTGGGATTACAGGCATGAGCCACAGTGCCCGGCCGACCAATTATTATTTTAGAGAGACAGTTTAACAAGTGCCTGATCATCACCTACTGGTGACCTGATATTAATGGGGCAGCGGATTGGGGTAGCTAGGCAGACATGCCCTGCTCATGTCTGCCTAGTGCCCTCTCTAACATGAGGTTGCAGAAATAATTAGCCTTAGGACCATATCCTTCCACTAACCCTATCTTTTCTGATCACCATCCTCACCTTCCTTCTGGAGAGAGAAAGGTGTAATGGATTTAGTGTTCTTATGATCTGTGATGGCAAATTATGTGTGTTAATTTGATTGGGGTAAGGAATACCCAAAAAGCTTGGATAAAACATCATTTCTGGATATGTCTGCAAGAGTGTTTCTGAAAGAGATTAGCATTTCAATCAGCAGACTGAGTAAAGCAGATCCACCCTCACCAGTGCACATGGACATCATTCAATCCATTAAAGGCCTGAAAAGAACAACAAGGTGGAGGGAGGGATAATGCTCTGTCTTCTTGAGTTGGGACACACATGTTCTCCTGTCATTGGAGCTCCTGGCTTTGGGATCTCCAGACTGTAGGATTACACTAGAGCCTCCCTTCTTGTCCTAGGACATTGGACTCAGACTGAATTACACCACTGACTTTCCAGGCTCTCCAGCTTCCAGACAGCAGACCATGGGACTTCTTGGCCTTTGTAAGCTCACAAGCTAAGTTTCAGAATAAATCTCCTCTCATATATCTAGTATCTATCTATCTACCTATCTATCTATCTGCTATTTGTTCGGTTTCTCTGGAGAATCCTGACTAACACATGGCTTTATATATGATGCTAATTACTCCACAGTGATGAGAGGGAGCTTTAGTGTGATTTTCTGGGCATCTTTATGGCAACTGACCCCTATTTCCACATTATTTTATTTTTTTCTTTGTGTCTTGCCAAGCCTTGATTATTTCTTGGAGATCACTCATTCTGGGTAGTCTCCGAAATCACTCCCAAAGACTCTCCTAACTGTATCCTACAGAGAGGAGATGCCAAAATAATGAAGTTTGACAGCTCTATCTTGTGACAAGTATCCCCGGTCAGTGTTGTGGGATAGGGGTTTCTAGTATAGAGGGATGTTGTGCAACTTTTTCCTGGTCTGCATTCCTCCACTCCACCCCCTGCCCTACACAATCTAAATACTACCTGTGAACCTGAAATATCTGAGACAGGTCTCAATCAATATAGAAAGCTTATTTTGCCAAGGTTCCGAACATGCCTGTGACATAGCCTCAGGAGGTCCTGATGACACGTGCCCAAAGTAGTCAGGGTACAGCTTGCTTTTATACGTTTTAGGGAGACATGAGACATCAATCAATATGTGTAAGATGTACATTGCTTTGGTCTGGAAAGGGACAACTTGAAGGAGTTGAGGGGAGGGGGCTTCCAGGTCATAGGTAGATAAGAGACAAACAGTTGCATTCTTTTGAGTCCTTGATCAAGGACTCAGTTCACTGAATACACAATTTACGTGGGGGTAGCAAATTGTCATTTATGCCTTAGTCTCACTCAGGGAAACTGCATTTTTACATAAACAATAGGGCAGAGGAAGCAATCAGATATGCATTTGTCTCAGGTGAGCAGAGAGATGACTGTCTGTCCCACACCTGTGAAGATAATCTATCAATTTACATTGCCAGGATAAAATTCAACAGACTGTTTTAGGGTAAAGATCTTGAGGCCCACAAGGAATTTCCTTGTGGGAAAACTGTGAGGGAGGTATGTAGCTTTTTCATCTTTGTAGCTATCTTATTTAGGATTAAAATAGGAGGCAGGTTTGTCTGACGCATTTCCCAGCTTGACTTTTCCCTTTGTCTTAGTGATTCTGGGGTCCTGAGATTTATTTTCATTCCACACACTAAATTGGAGAAATTTTTTATTTTATTTTATTTTTTTTTGAGACAGAGTTTCACTCTTGTTGCCCAGGCTGGAGTGCAATGGCACAATCTCAGCTCACTGCAACCTCTGCCTCCTAGGTTCAAGCAATTCTCCTGCTTCAGCCTCCAAAGTAGCTGGGATTACAGGCATGCACCACCATGCCCCGCTAATTTTTTGTATTTTTTGTAGAGATGAGGTTTCACCATGTTGGCCAGGCTGGTCTGGAACTCCTGAACTCAGGTGATCCACCCACCTCGGCCTCCAAAAGTGCTGAGATTACAGGCACGAGCCACGTGCCTGGCCATGATGACTTTCAATCTCCTCTTCTCTCAGTGATTAATCTCTGGTTGTTTGATGACATTCCTAGGAAAAAAGTTCAAGACAATTGTATTCCTTTTGGAAGAACTTCCTTCAGTCATGTATGGGGAACTTCAGAGACAGCCCCTCCCTGTACTTGTACTTGGAGGGGAGAAACAAGGGAAGCCAGAGAGACCTTAATTTTGAGGCAGCTTCTAAGCCTTCCAGTTTCCTTTAAGTCTAAGAACTCAGCATCCCCAAGCACCATACTTTGGGGTATCCTTTTCTAATCCCCAACACATACATAAATTTTGAAAGAATCACCCCAAAAATGAACAATTAAGGGCACAAATCTAGAATAAAAATTCTGAGAATTAGCCGGGTACAGTGGCTCACGCCTGTAATCCTGGCACTTTGGGAGGTTGAGGCAGGTGGATCATGAGGTCAGGAGATCGAGACCATCCTGGCTAACACGGTGAAACCCTGTCTCTACTAAAAATACAAAAATTAGCCAGGCGTGGTGAAGGGCGCCTGTAGTCCCAGCTACTTGGGAGGCTGAGGCAAGAAAATAGCTTGAACCAGGGAGGCAGAAGTGGCAGTGAACCGAGATTGCGCCACTGCACTCCAGCCTGGGCGCCAGAGCAAGATTCTGTCTCAAAAAAAAAAAAAAAAAAAAAAGTTCTGAAAATTGACATATATTTCAAGGTTCTCTCTCTGTTCACACAGGTGATACACTGATTCTATAAATGAATGCATTTAAGCATCCATTAGACAAAAAACTGAAAACAAGCACTAATATCCTCCAACTCGGGCTGGGCACGGTGGCTCAGCCTATGATCCCAGCACTTTGGGAGGCTGAGGTGGGTGGATCACTTGAGGTCGGGAGTTCGACACCAGCCCGACCAACATGGTGAAACCCCATCTCTACTAAAAATATAAAAATTAGTCAGGCATAGTGGCCAGTGCCTGTAATCCCAGCTACTCGGGAGGCTGAGGCAGGAGAATCGCTTGAACCTGGGAGGTAGAAGTTGCAGTGAGCTAGGAGATCACACCATTGCACTCCAGCCTGGGTGACGGCATGTGAAAAACAAAAAACAAACACACAAAAAAACCTTTGTTCACCCTGAAATGTTTAAAATACTATTTCAACATTTTCACTTTATTAATATAGCCTTAATTAAATATTTGTGATGAGGAATACACCAAAAGGTAAACAGCATTTTTCTCAGATTTAAAAAGGCTCATCACTTTTCTCAAATGGCAAAGGAGGCACTGCCATATCTGATTCTGGAACAAAATGATTAGACCCTTGAGTCTTGGACCCTTGAGAATCATCTTTTTTTTTATTATTATTAGAAAAAATTCCCTGCCATTGTTGCACAGAGAATAATATTTTTGAGAGGGAATTTGAGTATATTACCTACAGTTGCTGTTTCAGATGAGTTTAAATAGGACATATCAGTTGCTACCAGATCTTTATCTCCTTGAAAAGTAGTTTAAAGACTTTGTAATTTTTTCTATATTTGTGTAACTATTGTAAAAATAGCACGTTTATTTTCATGTTTTTGTTCCCCAACTTAAAACATAATTTTTTTAGTAGGGGGTGGTGATTCATGCCTGTAATCCCAGCACTTTGGGAGGCCGAGGCGGGTGGATCACGAGGTCAGGAGTTCGAGACCAGCCTGGCCAACATGGTGAAACCCCATCTCTACTAAAAATACAAAAATTAGCCAGGTGTGGCGGTGGGCGCCTGTAATCCCAGCTACTTGGGAGTCTGAGGCAGGAGAATTGCTTGAACCTGGGAGGCGGAAGTTATAGTGAGCCAAGATCATGCCACTGCACTCTAGCCTGGGTGATAGAGCAAGACTCTGTCTCAAAAAAAAAAAAAAAAAAGAAAGAAAAGAAAAGAAAAAAAGAAAGAAAACATATACGTATATTTTTTGACAAAATCTTATTCTGTGGCCCAGGCTGGAAGGCTGGAGTGCAGTGGCACAATTACAGCACACTACAGCCTCGACCTCCCAGGCTCATGTGATCCTCCCACCTTAGTCTTCTGAGTAGCTAGGACCACAGATGACTGCCACCACACCCGGCTAACTAAAAAATTTTTTTTGCAGAGATGGGTTCTCACTATACCAGGCTAGTCTTGAACTCCTGGCCTCAAACAATCCTCCTGCCTCAGCCTCCTAAAGTGTTGGGATTACAGGCTGAGCCACCCCAGCCAGCCTCCCAAAACTGGCCAAAACATAATATTAACTACTACTCCCAAAACTACATTTTTTTTTTTTTTTTTTTTTTTTTTTTGAGATGGAGTTTGGCTCTTGTTGCCCAGGATGGAGTGCAACGGCGTGATCTCAGCTCACCGCAACCTCCGCCTCCCAGGTTCAAGCGATTCTCCTGCCTCAGCCTCCTAAGTAGCTGGGATTATAGGCATGCACCACCACGCCCAACTAATTTTGCAGTTTTAGTAGAGACAGGGTTTCTCCATGTTGGCTAGGCTGGTCTCGAACTCCTGAGCTCAGGTGATCTGCCTGCCTCGGCCTCCCAAAGTGCTGGGATTACAGGCGTGAGCCACCCCCTCCTTCGCCTCCCCAAACTACTTCTAATCACTCTTAATGACATTATCAATAGTATCAGGATTTCTATCAGTCAGGATCCCAAGAGAAAACAGGTGTCTTATTCAAATTGCAATAATTTCAGAAGGATTTAATAAAGGGACTGTTTACTAAAGGTGTCTAGTAAAGGTATGGGCAGGCTGCGGGAAGGACAAAGAAGAGGGCAGTACTCTAGGGTTACTGATAGTAGAGTGGTCAATGCCCCTAGACCTAAAGGAGAGAGGAAAAAGCCATTACTGAAATTTGGAGGAAAGGTCCGCTTTGATGAACTAGCCAGAGTTGACCCACAGAAAGAGATTCAGATAAATAAATACTCTAGCCTCTTTCTCCAATCTCATTCTGATCTAATGCTAGTGTTTCCACTAATGAAATTCAACTTGAGGCCAGGATGGTGGCTCACACCTATAATCCCAATCCCAGCACTTTGGGAGGCCGAGGCAGGCGGATCACAAGGTCAGGAGTTTGAGACCAGCCTGGTCAAAATAGTGAAACCCCATCTGTGCTAAAAGTACAAACATTAGCCGGGCATGGTGGCACATGCCTGTAGCCCCAGCTACTTGGGAGGTTGAGGCAGGAGAATCGCTTGAACCTGGGAGGCGGAGGTTGCAGTGGGCTGAGATTGCCACTGCACTCCAGCCTGGGTAACGGAGCAAGACTCCGTCTCAAAAAAAAAAAAAAAAAAAAAAAAAAAAAAAAAATTCAACTTGAAACCAGAGGCCTGGGACGTCTATTGGTATAGATCATACAGGTCAGCTTTCTACGGCACAGTGGGTAGAGAACTGAAGACAGTCACTTTTTTAACATCAACAATTCAAAACATTCAGCTTTCCATCTACCATTTTCTCCGATCATGATTTTATGCTTATAAATCCTATATTATGTCACTGACCTGCTTCCTGATAAGAGTTAATATCCAGTGACATACTGTGAGTCCTATAAGTTTTTTTTTTTTTTTTTTGAGACGGAGTCTCGCTGTGCTCCCAGGCTGGAGTGCAGTGGCATGATCTCGGCTCACTGCAAGCTCCGCCTCCCGGGTTCACGCCATTCTCCCGCCTCAGCCTCCCAAGTAGCTGAGACTACAGGCGCCCACCACCACGCCCGGCTAGTTTTTTGTATTTTTAGTAGAGACGGGGTTTCACCATGTTAGCCAGGATAGTCTCGATCTCCTGACCTCGTGATCCACCCGCCTCTGCCTCCCAAAGTGCTGGGATTACAGGCTTGAGCCACCGCGCCCGGCCAAGTTTTCATCCCTTCAGAACAATAATTCCCCAAATGCTGGCTGTTCATATTTAGATCTGGTTTTGGAATACAAAATCATTAGTATTGTTAGGAGGTTTATAGAACTCATTTAGAACAGTGCCTGACCCATGTGTCTTAGTACTTTAGGGCTATATTAACAAAATACCTTTGACTGGATAATTTGTAAAGAACAGATTTTTTTTTATAGTTCTGGAGACAAGGAAGTCCAAGATCGAGGCTCCAGCAGATACCGTATCTGGTGAGGGATGCTCTCTCTGCTTCAAAGGTGATGCCTTTTGCTGCATCCTCACAGGGCAGAAGATATGAGAGGGCCAGGCAGCTCTCTAAAGCCTCTTTTACATAGGCAGTAATCCGATTCAGGAAGCCAGAACCCTCAGGACTTAATCACTTCCCAAAAGGCCCCACCTCTTAATATCACAATGGAGGTTAAGTTTCAATATGATTTTGGAGAAACACAAACACTCAAACCGAAGCAACATGGTAAGCTCTGACAAACTGTTATGAGCTACTGTTATTTAGATGGAGCAATCTCTAGAGGTTCAGGCAGAGCCTTGTTGCTCCCTCTGGGACTGTGTAGTGAGAATGTAGGAGCTTCTCAGGAGAGGTGGTCATCTACCAAGGAGCCTGTGTTGCTTCTCCCTGCTCCTTACCTTAAGGTGTTATTTTAAACATATGAAATGATCTCAAAACAGCTATGTAATAGACATCAAGATATGGAAGCATTTCCTTTTTTTTTTTTTTTTTTTTTTTTTAAAGTATGGAGAAACTTAGTCACTGGTCTGTTACTCTCAGTCCTGTTTGTTAAGTGTTCCGTGGTCAGGAATAGGCAGGCTATTCCTTTTACACAATTCTTCTGGTTGACAAAAATTATTCTATAAAAGCCAACAGACTTCATATCTTGTGTGTATGTGTACTTTGACAGCTGCCTTCCCCCGTCCCCCAACCAAATCAAACAATCAAGTAACAAACAAAATTGGCCTTAAAATTGAGGCCCCAGAGATAAAGTTACTGAGCGGGTATATGTCACAGCGGCAAACTTTCTGCAACTGGAAAAGGTCAAGACAGAGGGAGGAGCGCTGGGGGTGCACACTGCCTTGACCTCTGGAACCTGCTGCACAAATAAGAAGTGGTTGCTGTGCCAGTTTTCCCTGAAGAGGTGCCTGACCAGCTGGCTCTGTGAATTCGAATGCAGTTTTCAGGCAGGCTCGGGGAGAGTTTTGGGGAATCCCAATAGACAGCCCAGAGATGCTGGACTGCGAATGCGGGCGCGCTGCAGGCGAGGCTGGGAGGGCAGCCAGGAGCGCTGCTGGTGTCGGGAGACGCGCAGAGGGAGGGGCAGGCGGCGAGCTCCGCTTCTCCGCGTCCTGGATCTGAAAGCATCACAGGCCAGCGGGGCAGTGCGCAGTGAAACTACGAAGAAGCCAAGTAGCTCGCGTCTTCTACAAAAACCCATGTTCTTGCTAGGACGATGGCAAGGAGAAGCCGGAGTCTCTCCTTTTTCTCCTCGGCTTTTCTCGGGCTTTCTGAAAAGAGCACCCGCATATTCCCGGGAAATTTTGGCTCCTGATGGCTTGGGGGGAGGATCATATTCATCTTCCAGGAGAGACGCAGATATATTGATCAAATTGTGTTTTACACAGGAGGCGAGTGACTGCGGAGGGAGGATCCCCTGCAGCTCAGCGCGCTCCCGCTCCGGCGCGAGGCCGGGGTCGAGCGCTTCAGTAGCTCATGGCTCTGTAGAGTGCGCATGGCCAAGTTAAGGAAAGCATGCTCCAGTGGCGCAATCGGTTAGCGCGCGGTACTTATACAACAGTATATGTGCGGGTGATGCCGAGGTTGTGAGTTCGAGCCTCACCTGGAGCATGTTTTCTTCCAATTGCGATTTCAGACATTTCACGATAATGCATTTTTCCCTTCTCTTTAAAGTAAAATGCTAAAATGGATAAGTTTTCCGTGGTGACCCCATAAAGATTCCTTTGATCAAGGGGGATACTTGGCAGATTTCAGAGAAGGGAAGAAACCCAGCAAGACCCAAATTGAACTCATCCAGCAAACTCATTTCTCCTCAGTCGGGAGGCCTCACAGCCAGGCTGTTCTGCTTCAATGAAGCCTCCTCCCTCCCTTGCTCCTCCTCTTAAAAACTATTCTTCAGCTCTTTGGGGACTGAGCAAGGAGGTGGAAAAACTGGGTTTTATTCTCTGCGATTCGTGCAACTGTCACCAGGGTTCATCGATGTGCAGAAAGTACTCCCAGGTACCTGAGCTTTGGTATCTACAAGGATGGCAGTGAAGTTGTAGAACTCCACCTGTGAAACCTAAATGTGTTCTGTGTAGAGCTCCACTGTCTACTTTACAAAAACCTGACTGGGAAACAAGAAATGCTAATTTTTCCCCAGCAGTGAAACATCAGACATAAATGGCTGGGTATGTATTTCTTCCTAATTTCATCAAAAAGTAAACAAACTGCCTTGTTTGGAAAAACACATTCATCTTGATGCTAGGGTCTGAAATACATGATTCCAGGTTGCTGTGCTTTTATCCAGTCTTTCCTGGATTTCATTTGGTCTCGTAGAATCTTCCTCCTGTTCCTTAAATATGGATATTCCCCCACAGTTCTGTCCTCAGCTTTCCACACATGTAGTGATATACACATTCTGTGTTAGTCAGGGTTCTCCAGAGAAACAGAACCACTAGGATATATAAAAGTAAATATGAGGAATTATGAGAATTGGTTCACAGGATTATGGAGGCAAGAAATCTCACAATATGCTGTCTGCAAGCTAGAGAATCAGGAAAACCAGTGGTGTGATTTAGGCCTGTCTCCCAAAGCCTGAGGAAGCAGTGGGCCAGGGAGAAGGGAGACTTCTCTGGAGTCCCAGATTCTGAAGGCCTGAGAACCTGGAGCTCTGATGTGGGAAAGCAAAAATATCACTCCTGCATCTTTTAAGTCCTTGATGGTGGCACTAATCTCTACAATCCCTTCAGAAATGTAGTGTTGCTTTTGATTTACTATTGTCCTAGGTAGAGGTAGTTCTAATGCCTTCCAATTGTTCTTTCCCACCTTAATAGCCCTCATTCCATAGGTCAGGGAACTAATGTGAGGATTCTGCCAGATACTAAGTATGTCTATTCCAATTATGCTTTCTGAAACTAGGGGAATAATCACAGGATGCATTCAGGGACTTACCGGACCCACTGTGAGTCAGATCTGAGCTAAAACTTCATTGGTCACCTGACTTTTATAAGCCCCTACTCTGACTGGAGTACCACAGTGATGTTGAGGTCTCCTGGAATCAATGTCAGCTCAGAACTATAGTCCCTAAAGAGTCTAATTATTTCCTTGCTCCCAGTGCTCAGTTACTCTGGTAAAAGATGGTAGGTCCCTTTGAGGAAGGCTGGGAAAAAGATTAATAGTGTAAATTTTTGGTAGCGTACCAGGTCCTTCCTCAAGAAGACCCCACTGCCACTCCATTCAAAGGGTTCTGAGTCTATAAACTGGCTCAAGTCTGGTGTTGCACGCTGAAAGAGTGAGGGTCGTGATCAACTCAGTATACCACTGGAGGCTATATGAGCAAACAGCAAACTGTTCTCATAAATGCAGAATGTTGGCAAGCTGACAGCTGTGTCTGCCACTCAGCAGGAATGCTGAGGGCAGTCACGCCCCAAGTGCAGTGTTGCTTGTGACTAGGCACATCTGAAGCCTGTTAGCGATAATGTGAACCTGTGACCCATCAAACAGCTGACCAATCATTACCTCCTCCTCCCTGCTCTTTCTACCCAATAAATACCAAGGGCTGTAGAAGCTCAGGGCTGCCTTTGCTCACTAGAAGCAAGGAGCTCTCTTCTTCTTCCCCGGACCCCTTCTTTAAAATAGTTTCTTTTGTTTTAAGTTTTCATTTCTGTGTTCATCCTCCTCGTTCAGTCCCATAGTAACTGTGCAAACTGCGGCAGTCTGGGAAGCCATGACTGTATTTTTATCGAGTTAGACTTTTGTTCACTTGATCTGGTAGTTCTCTGTTTATACAGATCAAGTAGTTGATTGTCTTACTTGATAATTTGCCCTGGCAACAACATAATAACTGATGTGTCTCTTTCCTAAATTGCATAAATACTGTGAAATTGCTGTGACAAATTAGAAATGCACCATTGGCATATTTATCTTCCCTTTTATGCATGATGGTAAAATAAAAACATCATTCTGCTAGAATAAAAAAAAGAATTTAGTGTCCTTCCTATCTATTTCACTTCTGAAAACACCGTGATTAACTAGCCAATGCCATAGATCTATGAGATTCAGACTATTCTGATTGCTGCTTTGACTCCTCAGTTCATCAGAGTCACTACACTCACCTTTCCTTTGATGATTGAGTGTTTTAGATTTACTATTTTTCTAGGTAGCAGCTCTAATGGCTTCCATTTGGTCTTTCCCACCATAGTAGCCCTCACCCTACCAGTCATGGAGCCAATGTGAGGGTTCTGCCAGCTGCTAAGTATGTCTATGTAATTATGCATTCTGGCACTTGGGAAATGACCCCAGGATGAGTCCGGGGACCCACTGTAAGTCGGATCTGAGCTAAAACTCCATTGATTACCTGGCTTCCATATGCCCCTACTTTAACTGGAGGACCACAATGATGTTTTGGGTCCCCTGGAATCAACATCAGCTCAGAGCCAGTGTCCAGTAGTCCCCGAAATGTGTGATCATTTTCCTTTCCCCAATGCACAGTTGCCTTGGTAAAAGGCAGGGGGTCTTCTTGGGGAAGGGTGGGAAAAAGATTCACTGCATAAACTCTCAGTAATGTAGTGGGGTCCTTCCTCGAGGGGACGTGGCCTCCCCTTTATCCAAAGGGTTCTGGGTCTGTAAACTGGCTCAAATCTGGAAACTGATTGAGGGGCCATGATTCTGTTTTTATAATTCAAATTAGTCTTTTGTCCATTCGACTTAGAAGTTTTCTGCTTGTATAAATTAAGTAGGAATGCAGTAGGCTTCCTATCAATTTCACTTCTAGGAACACTGTGATTAATTAGCCAATGCCAGACTCCACATGAGTCAGACTATTCTGATTACCGCTTTGACTCTACTGTCCATTATGGTAGCTATGCCCACCTTGTCTTCGACAGTTGAGTACTGCCACTTGGCCCCTGTCACCTTGCAATCCAATTATTCTCATTGTATTTAAGTTTTTAGTTGAGTGACTGTGGTTCCCACTGTTAGATCTGACATACAGAGAAGAGCAATTACAGGGCTCTTCAAAGATGCAGATGCTGCCCTCACAAATCTGTTTTGCAAAGCATGGTCAAGGGTATAGCTTCTGGGCCTTCCCAGCTGTGATGAGTAGGTCTAAAGTGACTAATTCACTCCACCTTCACAATCTCCCTGAGCCTTTGGATCCCTTCATCTACATTAAATCAAGGGAGATCAGGCATTTCCAGCTTGCTCACAGTGGGCCATCTTTGAATCCATATTTCAGCTAACCAAGCAGATAAACTATTAGAACCTTTTTTTTTTTTTAACTCCCCGAGCTGCAACATTAAATGCAGAGTCCCTACTTAATGGGCCCAAATCAATAAATTCCCCCCAATCCAACTCTGTGTTCCACCGTCATCCTATACCCTTAAATATCCATTCTCATGCCTGTTCTCCAGATTTCTGTTTATGTAAATTAGAGAACTCAAACAGTTCTTTTCAAGTGTAGTGCACCTCCTCATGAGTTACACTCTCAATCTCACCTCCAGGGGCCTACCAGGACTTTAGTCTAGTTAAAGGTCTAGAAGCAAACAGGGGTATTGGGGGTTCTCCTGAGGAGAATCAACATTATTTTGCCTGGCAACTGCTTCAGGGGAGGCCATCACTATTGCCTCAGGCAGCTCAGGGTTTATCTCCTCAGACAAAGGTGGACAGGCTGATGGCAGCATGGGTCGGGGAGGGGATGTTTCCAGTACTGGGGATTGGGAAGCTGTTCTTTCTGGCAAAATGGGTTCATCAGAGTTTACAAACTCAGTGTCCCCAGCTTCATCAGGGTCTTCTTAGACATCCCCAATTTCAGGGTCCCATTCTTTTCCAATCAATGCCCTCACTTTAATAGTAGACACCTGGTGAGGCTGTGCATGCATCTTTCATTGCAGGTCAGCCACTCGCATGGTAACAGCTTGTGTCTGTTTTTCCACAATGTCAGCTCTTTCTCTACAGGAGATGAGACTCTCACTCAGGGCAATCTTAGCAGATTTGAGGCTTAGTATCTGCTTCTGAAGCCAGGAGATAGAATCCCTGAGTTCATCATTTTCTTTCATCACTTTGTCCACTGAACTTAGAAGCAACCAACCAGCCTCATTTTGTTCCTTGGTTCTCCACATATGGTAAAAAGTATTATGTATAAAGTCACTAAACTTGCTTCTCAGGAATGGTGAATCAGGAGTGTCAAATTTATTTATTTTGCATAACTCTCTGAACAGTTCATGCCAAGGACTATCAGTGTTCTCCACACCATTAGAGGTAGAGTCCTTAGCATTTTTGTGTCGAATCATATTAAGCAGCCAACTCCAGAAACCCCAAAACCAATGAAAGAACTCCATCCTTAATATTCTGTTCCTCTAGAACCACTCCTGATACAAAAATCTATATTAGTCTGGGTTCTCCAGAGGGACAGAACTTTTTGTTTTACACTTTGCTTCCCTTTGTTTGCCTCCATTTCTTCCACTGGTGATCACTTGTTTATCCTTCAGGTTATGGTGGGAACTTCATATCCAACAGTTTGGATCAGACACACTCCTATGAGCTTTATCTGTTGTGCTAGGTACTTGATACGTTATTTTAGTCTTCTTTTTACTTCACTCTCTCATCTATTGCATCATGAGCTCTTTGGTGGGGAAGAGAAAGATTATACCTTAATTGTGTTTGTTTCTTCAGTACCAAGCTCAATTTCTCACTCTGAATGAATTGTAACTCTCAGAATTCTCTCTACCTGTGATATCAGGAAGTGTTTGCACCCTTTTTTTTTTCTTTTTTTTTGAGACGGAGTCTTGCTCTGTTGCCCAGGCTGGAGTGTGCAGTGGCGCAATCTCAGCTCACTGCAAGCTCCTCCTCTCAGGTTCACGCCATTCTCCCACCTCAGCCTCCCGAGTAGCAGAGACTACAGGCGCCCGCCGCCATGCCCCGCTAATTTTTTGTAGTTTTAGTAGAGACTGGGTTTCACCTTGTTAGCCAGGATGGTGTCGATCTCCTGACCTTGTGATCCGCCCACCTCGGCCTCCCAAAGTGCTGGGATTACAGGCATAAGCCACTGCTCCCAGACTGTTTGCACCCTTTATACTAGGCATCCCCAACCCTGGGCGGCAGAGTGGTGCTGGTCCATGGCCTGTTACACAGCAGGAGATGAGTGGCGGTCCATTACTGCCTGAGCTCTGCCTCCTGTCAGGTCAGCCGGGGCATTAGATTCTCATAGGAGTGCGAACTCAATTGTGAACTGGGCATGCAAAGGATCTAGGTTGCAGGCTCCTTATGCGAATCTAACACCTGATGATCTGAGGTGGAACAGTTTTATCCTGGAACCATACTCCGCCCCCGCCCCCGCCGCCGCCCCCACCCCCTATAGGCTGTGGAAATATTGTCTTCCACTAAACCGGTCCTTAATGCCAAAAATGTTGGGGACCACTGCTTTACACCTTTTGTCTCCCCCATTTTCACCTCTTAGGATGAACATTGATTTTATTTATTTTTAGCAAACTAAAGGTTAAATGTAGGTACTGAGAAATGAACATTAAAAGAGACTGTTGTCTATTGCGTAGGTTCTCACTGAAGAATGTGAAGGTCAAAGGTCAGAGAAGGTGCTTCCTTGCGCAAATAATAAAGTAGTAGTAGCCGCGCTGTCTCCAGTTCTTCTCTGCACCTAGAATGCTCTTCATCTTGTCTACACGACAGATTTTTACTCATTTTTCATAATCCAGGGGGGAAAAAATCAATGATTTCTTGTTTTTTATTATAAGATACTTCAGGTTGCTCACACCTGTAATCCCAGTGCTTTGGGAGGCCTAGGTCGGAGGACCCCTTGAGCCCAGGAGTTTGAGACCAGCCTGAGCAACATAGGGAGACCCCATCTCTACAAAAAATTAATTAATTGGGCATGTCTCAGCTACTTAGGAGGCTGAGGTGGGAGGATCCCTTGAGCCCAGAAGGTAGAGGCTGCAGTGAGCCATGATCACTCTCCCTGCACTCCAGCCTGAACAACAAAGTGAGACTCTGTCTCAAAGAAAACAACAACAACAACAACTTCATAACACTTAATTCACATTTATTTCACTGTAAAAAAAAAAAAAGAGATATATTTATATATAGAACTGCTTTTCCTACTAGTTTGCTTATCAAGAAGAATGTCACCATATCAGATTCATTACCCAATGCATGGCAAATCAATATACTGAGACATCAGATTGCAGCAGAGGAAGAGGTTTAATCATGTACAGCCCAACAAGGAGATGGAGGAAAACCTCAAATCTGCCTCCCTGAGGAGTTCGAGGTAGCGATTTTAAGGGATTTGGAGTGGATCAAGGAGTTGGGATCGTTGATTGGCCCAAGAGTGTTGCGTGGGACAGGCATGGTGGTTCAGGCCTGTAATCCTAGTGCTCTGGGAGGCTGAGGCAGAAGGATCATTTGAGGTCAGGAGTTTGAAACCAGCCTGGCCAACATGGTAAAACCCCTTCTCTACTAAAAAAAATACAAAAAATTAGCCAGGTGTGGTGGCGGGTGCCTGTAATCCTAGCTACCCAGCAGGCTGAGGCAGGAAAATTGCTTGAACCCAGGAGGCAGAGGTTGCAGTAAACCAACATTGCGCCATTGCACTCCAGACTGGGCGACAGAGTGAGATTCTGTCTCAAAAAAAGAAAAAAAAAGGGGTAAAGTCATGGGATGAGGAGATGAGAAAACTGCATTTTCTTTTTTTTTTTTCTTTTAGACTGAGTCTCACTCTGTCGTCCAGGCTGAAGTGCAGTGGCGCCATCTTGGCTCACTGCAACCTCCGCCTCCCAGGTTCAAACGATACTTCTGCCTCAGCCTCCCAAGTAGCTAGAATTACAGGCGTGTGGCACCATGGCCACCATGCCCAGCTACTTTTTGTATTTTTAGTACAGACGGGGTTTCACCATGTTGCCCAGGCTGGTCTCAAACTCCTGATCTCGAGTGATCCATACGCCTCGACCTCCCAAAGTGCTGGGATTACAAGCGTGAGCCACTGCACCTGACCCTTTTTTGTAAAATTAAAAAAATTGGGGTGGGGAGGGATAGCATTAGGAGATACACCTAATTTAAATGATGAGTTAATGGGTGCAGCACACCAACATGGCACATGTATACATATGTAACAAACCTGCACGTTGTGCACATGTACCCTAGAACTTAAAGTATAAAAAGAAAAAAAAATTGTTGCTGTCATTGTTAGAGAGAGGGTCTCACTATGTTGCCCAGGCTGATCTTGAACTTCTGGCCTCAAGTGATCCTCCAATTTTGGCCTCCCAAAGTGCTGGGATTACAGGTGTGTACCACTGTGCTCTGCCTGAAACTGCATTTTCACACTGATTCAGTTCCTTTATGAATGTCAGTGCTAGTTGGTGTTGGCCTTTCTGCTGGAATTCAGGATCTGAAAAGCATCTTAAAAACGCTTATGATTTTCTGGGCGCAGTGGCTCGCGCCTGTAATCCCAGCACTTTGGGAGGCTGAGGCAGGCAGATCATGAAGTTAAGAGATAGAGACCATCTGGGCCAACATGGTGAAACCCTGTGTCTACTAAAAAAAAAAAAATATATATATATATACACACACACACACACACACACACACACACACACACACACACAAATTAGCTGGGCGTAGTGGTGCGTTCCTGTAGTCCAAGCTACTCAGGAGGCTGAGGCAGGAGAATCGCTTGAAGCCAGCAGGCGGAGGTTGCAGTGAGCTGAGATTGGGCCACTGCACCCCAGCCTGAGTGACAGAGTGAGACTCCATCTCAAAACAAAAACAAAACAAAACAAAGCAAAACCTTTCAAATAATTAGTCCAATGTAATGATACTTAGTAGATGCTCAAAAATATTCTTGGAAGGTCAAAACAGTACAGTGGAGTAAAGTCAGAACTATGGGGAAAGATAAGAAGAATAGAAAGGAAAGGAGGAAAAAATAAGGTGATTTGGATGTGGATGATGAGAAGGGGAAAAAAATGTAAAATGTACTTCTTTTTGGTTATTCCAGATGAGAATATTGGAAATTTTAAGCATTAAAACTCCAAGGTTCTCCTAGATTTGGCATATACTCCTGCCAAATGAAAGATTGATATGTATGCTTGGCTAACAACTAGAATTTGAAGTGAGTTTGTTTTAGTCCCCATGTAGGGTAGTATCTACTGTGAGATATCATACCACCACCAAAAGGGGCTAAGTAATCTACTTTTAAAATTTTCATCTTCATGTGAAAATGAGTCCAATAATTTTTTAGATTATTTATGGAATATAATTTCAATAGTAGAAAAATTTTCTCTCTCCCTCTTTTTTTTTCTTTTCCATTTTGATCTTCTGGATTTCTTTACTGTTTGTTTACTTTCTTTTCACCCATATTTCCATTTCTATTTCTAGTATAAACTGAGAAGATCTGTATCCTTAAAATGCTCCCCTAAGTGATTTTATCCAGAGCATAAATACAGTCTTTTCCATCTCTTGTCATTTCTAAATTGTATTTCATGTAATAATGTGTTAATTTTTTAAAATTTTACATAGATAATATGTATTGTTTAAAATTTTTTTGTATAAAGCTTACCATTTTTCTTATATCCTAGCCACCCAGTTTTCCTCAGAACAGGCTATTGGTTTCTGTTATTAGTTTCCTAGAAAAGCAGAATTATTTGTGTTCTGTTCTTTGTCAGACGTCATTCTAGATTAGTTTCTGAGGAGGAGCCCATCTCTTCCTGTGTAATGAAAAACTGGACCACCTAATAGTAGTGTTTTGTTTGTTTAACAGATACCATTTCACTATGTTGCCCAGGCTGGATTCAAGCTCCTAGGCTGAAGGGATCCCCCTGCCTCAGCTTCTCAAGTAGCTGGCACTATAAGTACCCATTTGGGTATAGTGTATTTTTTTAAGATGAGGCTGGCCACACCCCATAACCTCATCAGAAATACCAATCATGTGATTTGAATCATGCATTATCAGTTAACCTGAAGACTGAGTTGAAGCAAGACCCTGTCTCAACATAAGACAAAAACACCACCACCAAAAGTATCCAAATTGGAAAGGAAGAAGTAAAATTGGGCCTGTTTGCAGATAACATGACTTTATATAGAGACAGTCCTAAAGACTCCATTAAAAAGAAGTGTTAATACTAATGAACAAATTCAATATATTTGCAGAATACAAAATCAATATTCAGAAGTCACTTGCATTACTATACAGTAACAATAAACTACATGAAATAATAAACAATAAACTACATAGAAAGAAAAATTAAAGGACAATGCCATTTATAGTAGCACCCCTCCCCCTTAAAGAAAGAATTAAACTTAATCATGAAGGTGAAATGTTGTTAATGTTTGTTAAAGTTTTCAGTGATATACAATTAATGCAATCTGTATCAAAATCTCTCTGGCAGTTTTTAGAAAACAGAAAAAAAAGACTAGAAAATTCATATAAAACTCATATGAAACTACAAAGAACCCAAAATCACCAAGTCCATTTTGAGAAAGAACAACAAAGCTGAAGACATCACACTTCCTGATTTCAGCATATACTACAGAGCTACAGTTATTAAAACAGTCTGGTACTAGCAAAAAGACAGGTATACTAACCAAAATAACAGGACAGAGAGCTCAGAGATTAATCCATAAATATATGGTCAACTGATCTTTAACGAGGTTGCCAAGAACACACAACGGGAAAAAAAAACAATCTTTTCAACAAATGATGTTGAGAAAACCAGATATTCACATGAAAAAGAATGAAATTAGACCCTTGTTTACAGCAGTCACAAAAATTAACTAAAATGGATTAATGACTTAAATCTAAGATCTGCAACTATAAAACTCTGGGAGGAAAGCTTTAGGACATCAGTCTTGGCAATGATTTAATGACTGTGACATCAAAATCATAACCAACAAGAGCAAAATTAGAAAAACGGGATAATATCAAATAAAAGAGTTTCTTTTTTTTTTTCTTTTTTTTTTTCTTTTTTTTTTTCTTTTTTTTTTTTCTTTTTTTCCGAAATGGAGTTTCATTCTTGTTGCCCCGGATAGAGTGCAGTGGCGCGATCTTGGCTCACCGCAACCTCCACCTCACGGGTTCAAGTGATCTCCTGCCTCAGGCATGTGCCACCATGCCTAGCTAATTTTGTATTTTTAGTAGAGAAGGAGTTTCTCCATGTTGGTCAGGTTGGTCTCAAACTCCCGACCTCAGGTGATCCGCCCACCTTGGCCTTCCAAAGTGCTGGGATTATAGGCCTTCTGCACGGTAAAAAAAAAAAAAAAAAAAAAAAAGGCAACCTATTAAATGGGGGGAAAAATTGCAAAGCATATATCTGATAAGGGGTTAATTTCCAAGATACATAACTCTTACAATTCAGTAGTTAATCAAAACAAATAAAAACAAAAACCTGATTAAAAATAAAAATGGGCAGGGCGCGGTGGCTCACGTTTGTAATCCCAGCACTTTGGGAGGCTAAGGCGGGCAGATCACCTGAGATCGGGAGTTTGAGACTAGCCTGACCAACATGGAGAAAACCTGTCTCTACTAAAAATACAAAATTAGCTGGACTTGGTGGCGTATGCCTGTAATCCCAGCTACTGGGGAGGCTGAGGCAGGAGAATCACTTCAACCTGGGAGGCAGAGGTTCCGGTGAGCCAAGATCGCTCCATTGCACTCCAGCCTGGGAAACAAGAGTGAAACTCCATCTCAAAAAATAATAATAATAATAAAAATGTACTAAGGACTTGCATAGACATTTCTCCAAAGACGATATACAAACAGCCAACAAGTACATGAAAAGACACTCAATGTCACTAATCATCAAGGGAATGCAAATCAAAACAAAAGTGAGATATCATCTTAATACCTGTTAGGATAGCTATTATCAAAAAAGCAAAAGACAAGTGTTGGTGAGTTCGTAGAGAAATTGGAACTTTTCTACCCTGTTAATGAGATTGTGAAATGGTGCAGCCACTGTGGAAAACAGTATGAAGGTTCTTCAAAAAATTAAAAATAGAATTACCAGGCCGGGTGCGGTGGCTCATGCCTGTAATCCCAGCACTTTGGGAGGCTGAGGCTCACAGATCACTTGAGGTCAGGACTTCGACACCAGCCTGAGTAACATGGTGAAACCCCGTCGCTACTAAAAATATAAAATTAACCGGGTGTGGTGGTGCCCGCCTATAATCCCAGTCACTCGGGAGGCTGAGGCAGGAGAATCGCTGGAAACCAGAAGGCAGAGGTTGCAGCGAGCCCAGATCGCACCACTGCCCTCCAGCCTGGGCGACAGAGCAAGACTCCATCTCCAAAAAAAAAAAAAAAAAAAAAAAAAAAAATTAGAACTACCATATATGATTCAACAACCCCACTTCTGGGTATATATCCAAAAAAATTGAATTCAGAATCTCAAGGACATATTAGTGCATCTATATTCATTACAGCATTATTCACAACACCAAAGATGTGGAAGCAACCTAAATGTTCATCAGTGGAGGGATTAATATAGAAAATATGGTATATACATAAAATAGAATATTATTCAGCCTTTAAAATAAAGGAAATTCTGGCCAGGCATGGTGACTCACGCCTGTAATTCCAGCACTTTGGGAGGCTGAGGTGGGGGGATCGCTTGAGCAATATAGTGAGAGCCTGTCTCTACAAAAAATTAAAATATTAGCCAAGCACGGCGGCGTGCAGTCCTAGCTACTCAGGAGACTGAGGTGGGAGGATCACTTGAGCCCAGGAGGTTGAGGCTGTAGTGAGCCAACATCATACCATTGCACTCGATCCTGAAAGACAAAGCAAGACTCTGTCTCAAAAGAAAAAAAAGGAAATTCTGCAATATGCAACAGCATGGGTCAACTACTTTGAGGACATTATTGTGAGTGAAATGAGCTTCCCACAAATGGACAAATACTGCTTGATTCCACTTGAGATATCTAAAATAACCAAACTCATTGAATCAGAGAGTAGAATGGTAGTTGCCTGTGGTTGGGGGAAGGGGAAAATGGGAATTTCAGTTATGCAAAGTAAGTTCTAGAGATCTGCTGTACAACATTGTGCCTGTAGTTAACAATACTGTATTGTACTCTTAAATTTTTGTCGCTGGGCTCAGTGGCTCACGCCTGTAATCCCAGCACTTTGGGAGGCCGAGGCAGGCAGATCACCTGAGGTCGGGAGTTCAAGACCAGCCTGACCAACATGGAGAAACCCCCATCTCTACTAAAAATACAAAATTAGCCTGGCATAGTGGCGCATGCCTGTAATCCCAGCTACTGGGGAGGCTGAAGCAGGAGAATAGCTTGAACCTGGGAAGTGGAGGTTGTCGTGAGCCAAGATCACGCCATTGCACTCCAGCCTGGACAACAAAAAAAAAACCCCAACCCAAAAAAAAAAAAAAAAAAAAAAAAAAATCAAGAGAGTAAATCTCATGGCAAGCTCTTTTTACCTCAATAATTTTTTTAATAAAAAAAAATGGACTTACTTTTACTCTCTAGCAAAATATAATACTTGCACATTACATCAAATAACTAAAACTTAAAATCTTTTCTTCATTTCGTTCCTCAATTCCAATAAATTCTGCTACTAGCCCCACAAATTAGGGCCTCACAAATCTAGTGTGTACAGGCACCACTGGAACTGCCAAAAAGGTTGGGCTCCCACCTCCAGCTCTAGACTGTCTTGAATTTCTGACTCCCCACCTCTGATTGACCGCAATTTCAAGTCCCAGGGGAATTCCCATTCCACCCACTAAGGAAGGAAGGATGGCTCCTAGCAGTGACTGAGAGCCTAACTGATAGGACCTTATGTCTCAAGCACCTAACTTGTAGGCTCTTTTGGCTGGAGAGGGTAATCTGACTCTAGTAGGTCTCCCTTTGTCCCAGAGAGATGCAGCCCACATTTGACCTCTAGTAAAACCGTCTGGAGCCGAAGAGATGTAGATCAAATGCAGCTATGAACTAAGTCTCAGGATTGGAGGGATGGCGCAAACTGAAAAAGAAAGGGAGATCAACAGAATCAGATTAAGCACAGCTTCTGAAGGGCAGATATTCCTGAAAATCCTGAAGGCAGAAACCTTGTCTTATCTCCACCTGCAACACACCTCAAATCATGCTTCCACCCCTCCCCCAGAAAAACACAACCTTCACAGAAGAGTTTTGAAAAGATTTCTGGAAAGGAAATAATGTTACCAGTGGCCATTGAGGTCTTTTGTCTGGTCACCACTGGTTAAAATAAAGAAATCAGCAAACTTTTTATTGCTGTGACAGCGTATGCTCATGTACTCATTGGCCATTAACATATTCTATTTTAGAATTGCCTGTTCAGGTTTTTTGCTCATAATTCTAAAAGTGAAAAATAAAGTTATGAGGGGGATAAAAAAGAATCGAATATTTATGTGACCTTGGGGAAAGAAAAATTTCTTAGGGAGACACAAAAATAACCAAAGTTAAATGAATTGGACTTCATAAAAATTAACAATTTCTTCTTCTAATTATTATTTTTGAGACGGAGTCTTGCTGGGTCGCCCAGGCTACAGTACCGTGTGTGGTGCGATCTCAGCTCACTGCAACCTCTACCTCCCAGGTTCAAACAGTTCTGCCTCAGCTTCCCAAGTAGCTGGGATTATAGGTATGTGCCATCAAAATTAACAATTTCATCACAAAAGATCATTAAAGTGTTTCCCAGACTCAAGCGATAAGAAGATACTTGCAATACAAATATTTGGCAAATAACTCTTAAGTGATATATATGGCTCAATGATTTAAAGCACAATAAAATGTGCACAGATGTGATTCAAAAGGAAACTCTGTCAGGCGTGGTGGCTCACGCCTGTAATCCCAACACTCTGAGAGACTGAGGCGGGAGAGTCTCTTGAGCTCTTGAGTTTGAGACCAGCTTGGGCAATATAGTGAGACACCCCTTCCCCGACCCACAACAAAACATTAAAAAATTAGCCTGGCATGGTGGCATGTGCTTGTGGTCCCAGCTACTCTGGGGGCTGAGATGGGAGAATTGCTTGAGCCCGGGGAGTCCAGGCAGCAGTGAGCCCTGATTGTGCCACTGCACTCCAGCTTGGGCAACAGAGCGAGACCCTGTCTCAAAAACAAAAAGAAAACAAACAAACAAAAACCCAAACAAACAAACAACAAACCCCAAAAGGAGTTCTGTTCCGTTTTATAAACCTTGAGAGCCTCACTCTTTTCTGATTGTGAAGAGTGGCCAGGTGCACCAGGTAGGTGGGACTTGTACCACCTGCACCTCAGCCCAGGTCAGAAGCTACGCAAGTGTAGAGACCAAAGTTAGGGCCCCACAGCGATACTAGTTTTGCAACAATGTTCAGTGTTTACCTTTGGTGTTGACGTTTGCGTTGACAACTGGAGTCGAGTTTAGTGAAAGAAGAATTAACTAAGCTAAAGTGGAGAGAGAAGAAAAAAACAATACTGACAGGATATATTTCCGCCCAGTTTCTATGGAAACTACCGTATACCCACGAGTCACCTCTAAAAATTAAAATGGAGTTTTCTTGGATGTCCCATATTTAGTATTGTGAAATGTATTTTTTTCCTTTGAGCATTTTCATATTTGAGGCAAGTTTTTCCTTTCATCGTATCTTCCATTTATCAAAACCAACAATATCAAAACTCCACAACCCAATACCCAGGAAGGGGTTTCCCCAGTGACCCAAATACTTCACAAATGCCAGGCCAGGTGAAGAAGGACAGGTATTTTGAGCAGAGGAAATTTTTTTTTTTTTTTTTTTTTTGAGACGGAGTCTTGCTCTGTCGCCTAGGCTGGAGTGCAGTGGTACAATCTTGGCTCACTGAAACCTCCGCCTCCCAGGTTCAAGCAATTCTCCCAGGTTCAAGCTTCTCCTGTCTCAGCCTACTGAGTAGCTGGGACACGCCACCACGCCCAGCTAATTTTCGTGGAATTTTTTTAGTAGAGGCAGAGTTTCGCCATATTGGTCAGACTGGTCTCGAACTCCTGACCTCAGGCCATCCACCTGCCTCGGCCTCCCAAAGTGCTGGGGTTACAGGCGTGAGACACCGTGCCCGGCCGAGCAGAGGAAACTTTTAAAGTTGACTGACTTCTTTGCTATTAATAAACTTTAAACTTGTTTTTTGTCTTTATGAAACAACCACTGCAAAATTATAGCTGAGACAGTGAAAAAGATCTGACCTAACCATCTTTCTTCTAACCTCCAAGCTGTCCTTGTTCATTCCTGGACGTAGGCTGAACTAACTTTGGGAGGAACTTAGTTTATAGTTTATAGTTTAGAACAATGACCATAACAGCTTTTTCCCAAAAGAAAATCCCTTATTGCCTGGGTAGGACTAACAAATTAGCTACCAGATTACAAATTATGGTTTAGGGGTCCGTCATGCATCCTCTGGCTGCAAGAATCTGAAGCTCCCCATATTCCTCCTGGGGATAACATCACTACTGTAAAACCTAAGATGGGTGCTTGAGATGTTTTGCAGACCCTACATTCGATGGATCAGCTACCACCACCCAGTTCTGCAATCCCACCCAGGAATAGAAGACAGCAAGAAAACCTCACTTCCACACCTGCTATGATTCCATCTCCAATCTGACTAATCAGCACTCCCTACTTCCCATGGCCCTTACCCCCTAAATTATCTTTTAATTAATTTATTTATTTTTGTTTGTTTGAGACCAACTGTCGCTATTGTTGCCCAGGCTGGAGTGCAATGGCACAATCTCGGCACACTGAAACCTCCACCTCCCGGGTTCAAGTGATTGTCCTGCCTCAGCCTCCCGAGTAGCTGGGATTACAGGCTCCCCTTCCGCCCCTATGGCCAGCTAGTTTTTGTATTTTTAGTAGAAGTGAGATTTCACCATGTTGGCCAGGCTGGTCTTGAACTCCTGACCTCAAGTAATCTGCCCACCTCGGCCTCCCAAAGTCCTGGGATTACAAGTATGAGCCACCGTGCCTGCTGCTAAATTATCTTTTAAAATTACCATCCCCCAGTGCTCCAATGCTCAGGGAGACTGATTTAAGTAATAATAAAACCCTGGTCTCCCACGCAGCTGGCTCTGCGTGAATTACTCTTTCTCCATTGCAATTTCCCTGTCTTGATAAATTGGCTCTGTCTAGGCAGCAGGCAAGATGAACCCGCTGGGCAGTTACATTTAGTGACCTGGAAAACTTTTTTTAACAATCTCAGTATTTTATGATTTGGTCATTTCAGAGCAATGTAGAGTTTCAGAGTAAAGTAGGAAAACCCGTTTCATAGAATCTTATAACAGATTCTTCTGCATGTGAGGAAGATCAGTGAATTTCTCTGTATTTCTGTTCCTAGAAAAAACCTGGGCCCCAACTGTGGATGTCCCATTAGTGCAGACTCATACCTTTCTTCTTAGTTTGGTACAGTTTCAGATACAATAGTCCTTTTATTCATGGGGGATATATTCCAAGACCCCTAGTGGATGCTTGAGACTGCTGATAGTCCTAAACCCTATACATAACTGTTTTTTCTTCTATACACACTGTGAAAGGAAAATAAATCTTAGAACCCTAAAATCACTAAGTCAACAGAAAAGTCAAGCTGGGAACTACAGGCAAACCTGCCTCTCATTTTATTCCTAAACAAGATAGTTAAAAAGATAAAAGAGCTACATACCTCCCTCACAATTTGCCCACAAGGAAATTCCTTGAAGGCCTTAAGGTATTTATCCTAAAACAATTCTGTTGAATTTCACCCTGGCAATGTAAACTGATAGCTTACCTTCACAGGTGTGGGACTGAAAGTCATCCCTCTGGCCAGGTGCGGTGGGTCATTCACGCCTCTAATCTCAGCACTTTGGGAGGCCAAGGTGGGCAGATCACCTGAGGTCAGGAGACCAGCCTGGCCAACATGGCAAAACTCTGTCTCTAATAAAAATACAAAAATTAGCCAGGTGTAGTGGCATGCGCCTGTAATCCCAGCTATTGGAGAGGCTGAGACAGGAGAATCGCTTGAACCCAGGAGGCGGAGGTTGTTGCAGTGAGGAGGTTGTTGCAGTGAGCCAAGATCGCACCACTGCACTTTAGCCTGGGTGACAGAGTGAGACTCTGTCTCAAACAAAACAAAACAAAACAAAAAACCAAACTGTCATCCCTCTGCTCACCTGAGACAAATGCATATCTGATTGTTTCCTCCGCCCTATTGTTTATGTAAAAATGCAGATTCACTGAGCCAAACTAAATTGTGTATTCAGTGAAAGCTTGATCAAGGACTCAAAGGAATGCAACCTTTGTCTTTTGTGTCTTTTCTACCTATGACCTGGAAGACCCCACCACCACTTTGAGTTGTCCAGTCCTACTGGATCAAACCAATGTACATCTTACACATAGTGATTGATGTCTCATGTCTCCTTAAAATGTATAAAAGCAAGCTGTACGCTGACCACCTTGGGCACAGGTTGTCAGGACCTCCTGAGCCTGTGTAACAGGTGTATCCTTAACCTTAGCAAAATAAACTCTCTAAATTGGTTGAGATCTGTCTCAGATATTTTGGGTTTACAACACATACCTATAATGGTTTAACTGATAAAATAGCCAGGGTAAATAACAGCAACTAATAATAAAGTATAACAATTATAACAATATACTGTAATTAAAGTTACATGAATGTGGTCCTTCTCTTTTTCCCTATATCAAGCTTTTTTGTTGTTGTTGTTGCTCTTTGGTTTTGTTGTTAAAACAAGTAATTTATAACCATTTGGTTGGAGAGTTTATTAAAAAACTCAGTGAGGCACTACAGGTAGATTACGGAAGGTGGATATTAGAAGTTAAGGAATTGTCTGCTTTATTACAGTGAAATTTAAACTGACAATGCTGGTTTAGCACACTTTTTTTTTTTAGGCAGAGTCTCACTCTGTTGCCCAGGCTGGAGTGCAGTGGCACAATCTTGGCTCACTGTAACCTCCTCCTCCCAGGTTCAAGTAATTCTCACACCTCAGCCTCCCAAGTAGCTGGGACTACAGGTGTGTGCCATCACACCCAGCTAATTTCTGTAATTTTATAGAGATAGGGGTTTGCCATGTTGACCAAGCTGGTCTTGAACTCCGGACCTCAAGTAATCCGCCCGCCTCGGCCTCCCAGAGTGATGGGATTACAGGCCTGAGCCACCACGCCCAGCCTAGCACACTCTTAAGTTTAAAAAAGAAATCAGTTTCTTTTGTTACTGATGAGTTCAGTTGATTGGCGCATCTTACCCATAATGCCAACATCTGGCGTTGAGTACTCATAGAGGCCAGGCCAGTATATAATTTTTTTTTTTTAAAACACTTGACAGTTTCTAAGTATCCACATGAAATTGCCTCTTACCTATTTTATGAAAAATTCTCTCTTCACTTAGGGGTAAAGGGAAGTCAATAGAATATCAGTTATTCACTTGGCTCAAAGCGTGGCCCTGTTTCTTTTTTTATTTTTTTCTAACGGACCTGGGTCCTAAGCATTGCTTATTTTTAGAAACCCCTAAGGAAAATCTCTTGGCAAAGAATCTGCACAAGTGGCTCTGGAAATTTCAAGGAAGCCAATCTCACCTGCATAGTATAGGCGGGATCCTGCACCACTAGAGCCTACTCGAGTTGACGCCATTGGGCCCTAGAACCTACAGGCCACACAGAGCATAAGGGGAGGGAGCTGGGACAGCGACATGCTGGGGCGCGGCAAGATGGGGTGATGTGGGCCTCACCGTGGCTGAGGACAAAGGAGGGAGCAAAATTGTTCCTGAGGTGGCTCAAATCAAAAAAAGGAGGATATGAGATCCTTTGATTTAGGTGCTTGATCATATACAAAGGTCCTATCTAGTT
The DNA here is from genome assembly GCF_003255815.1 of Theropithecus gelada. NCBI lineage: Eukaryota > Metazoa > Chordata > Mammalia > Primates > Cercopithecidae > Theropithecus > Theropithecus gelada. Next base: position 30,479,713 of record NC_037671.1, read on the forward strand.
CAAATGGAGACTCTCGGGAACAAAACGTAAGAAAGAGGACCACTTGTTTCCGCCTGGTTTCGAACCAGGGACCTTTCGCGTGTTAGGCGAACGTGATAACCACTACACTACGGAAACAACTCTGCTGGAAGACATTGGAATTGAGGCACCTAGGGCGAGACAATCCAGGTTTGGCTTTAGAAAATCTCTATGTTCTACTCAGATTTTTTTTTCCTGGTAGTTTTTTCCATATATTTCAGACTTTCTACTTATTAAAATCAAAGATATCACATCCTGACCGTTGTTATTTGCCTACCACAAATTGGTACATATATTCACCAAATATATTTACCAGAATGCCCAGTAAACTATTCAGAATAATAAAAACTACTGGAAACTTCGCAAGTGCCCATCAGCAGATGCATGAATTAATTCACATGAAATAATCTATTGCAACAATAATGAACAATCTACAACTATGTGGATGAATCTCACGGAGATGTTGACTAAAATAAACCAGACAGAAAAGGACAGTACTCTGTGGCTCCACTGATTTAAATTATAAAGCTGGTAACATTCCGCTGTCCAGCCAGAAGTCACAATAGTGCTTCCCTCTGGGAAGAGTGGGTAGTAACTGAAAAGGAACTGGAAATGCTCTGGTTTACCAGGTGTGTTCATTTTATGTGTACTCATCAAGGGGTGTGTATGTGTGTGTGTGTGTGCGTGTGTAAGAGGCGGGGAAGGTGGGAGAGAGAGGCGGAGAAGGAGGCAGGGAGAGAGAGGGAGAGATTGGGAGAGAGGTGCACAGGGAGAGACTGATAAATTGAAGAAGTAATAGGGTTATGCAGTTGAGTTGTAGAGACTGGTTAGAAAGTGTTAAATCCATAGGGCAGGCTGTAATAAAAGACAGGCCATCAGAAAAGGCAGGCTGAAAACAATACAGACAATTCAATAAAACCAGAAGTTCTTTGAAAAGTTGTCTACATTGTCAGCAAACTTGACATTTAGCTAGATTGACTAAGTAAAAACAAAAAAAAGGAAAAGAAAAGAAAAGAAAAGAGACTCAAAGTATTAAAATTGGAAGTGAAAGCGGGGATATTATTACTAAATTTACAAAAATAAAAAGAATTATAAGAGTACACTATGAAAATTGTATGCCAGCAAATTGGATGACCTAGATTAAATGAGCAAACTCCTAGAAACACACAATCTACAAAGATTGAATCATAAAGAATTAGAAATCTGAAAAGACCTATAACTAGTAAGGATATTGAAACAGTAATCAAAAACCTACCATGAAAAAAAGCCCTGGACCAGCTGGCTTTACTGATGAATTCTATCAAACATTTAAATAATTAAGCGGTCCTTCTCACACTTTTCCACAAAACTGAAGAGTAGGAAACACTTCCTAATTCTTTTTATTAAGCTAGCATTACTCTGGTACCAAAGGCAGACAAAGCGATTACAAAAAGAAAGCTACAGGCTAATATTTTTTTATCAATGCTAAATTCCTCAACAAAATACTGGCAAACTGAATTCAACAATATATTAAAAGGATTTTACACCATAGCAAAGTAGGATTTATTCCTGAAATGGAAAGATTCAGCATACAAAACAAGTAATTAACATAATGTATACATAAACAGAATGAAAGAAAAAAGTCTTTTGAATTAATACAAAAAAAAGCATTTGACAAACTTTAAACACTTTCATGATAAGAAAAAAAAATTCAGTAAAGTACACATGGACGGAAATTCCCTCAATATGATAAAGGCTTTTTATGAACATTATCCTCAATAATGAAAGACTGAAAGTTTTTTTCTGTAAGATCAGGAACAAGACAGGAATGCCTACTTTTACTACTGTATTTAGCTGGTATTGGCAGTTCTAGATAGAGGGGGAAAAAAAAAAAAAAACCAAACAAGAAAAAGAAATAAAAGGCATCCAAACTGGAAAAAAAGGTAAAAGTATTTCTGTCACAGATGATGATTTTATATATAAAAAACTTCGATGTTTTATATATATATAAACACAAAAAAGTTACAGCCAGTAAACAAATTCGATAAAATTGAAGGATATAAAACTCAGTTGCATTTCTATACACTATTAATGAACAATCTGAAAAGACAATTAAGAAAACATTTCCCCACCGGGCACGGTGGCTCACTCCTGTAATCCTCCCAGCACTTTGGGAGGCCGAGACGGGCGGATCACGAGGTCAGGAGTTCGAGACCAACTTGGCCAATATGGTCAAACCCCGTCTCTACTAAAAATACAAACAAAACGAAAAAATTAGCCGGGCATGGTGGCGCGCGCCTGTAGTCCCAGCTACTCGGGAGGCTGAGGCAGGAGAAGCAGAGGCTGCAGTGATCTGAGATTGTGCCACTGCACTCCATCCTGGGCAATAGAAGGAGACTCCGTCTCCAAAAAAGAAAAGAAAAACATTTCCAATTACAATAGGATCAACAAGAATAAAATACTTAGGATTAAAATTAATCAAGGAGGAAGAAGACTTGTATGCTGGAGACTACAAAACATAGCTGAAAGGAATGAAAGAAGACAGCAATGAAAGGAAGGACATTGATGTTCAATTAGTTAACACTAAGAGATATCTATGATTCAACATAAACTCTATCAAAATCCCAATAATGTTTTTTTACAGAAATAAGCAAATCCATTCTAAAGCTCGTATTGAATCTCAAGGGATCCTAAATAGCCAAATTAATCTTGAAAAAGAAGAACAGCTCTTTCGGCCACGCTCATGACCAGGACCCGTCGCCATGGGCCGCGTGATCAAAGGGCAGAGGAAGGGCGCCGGATCTGTGTTCCCCGCGCAAGTGAAGCACCTTTAGGGCTCCGCGTGCCTGGACGCCGTAGATTTCGCGGAGCGGCACGGCTACATCAAGGGCACTCTGAAGTAAGTCATCCACTACCCGGGCCGCAGCGCGCCCCTCGCCAAGGTGGTTTTCCGAGATCCGTACCGGTTTAAGAAGCAAACGGAGCTATTCATTGCCGCCGAGGGCATTCACACAGGCCAGTTTGTGTATTGCGGCAAGACGGCTCAGCTCAACATTGACAATATGCTCCCTGTGGGCCCCATGACTGAGGGTACAATCGTGTGCTGCCTGAAGGAGAAACCTGGAGACCGTGGCAAGCTGGCCCGGGCATCAGGGAACTATGTCACCGTTATCTCCTACAACCCTGAGACCAAGAAGACCCGTGTGAAGCTGCCCTCTGGCTCCAAGAAGGTTATCTCCTCAGCCAACAGAGCTGTGGTTGGTGTGGTGGCTGGAGGTGGCCGAACTGACAAACCCATCTTGAAGGCTGGCGGGGCCTACTACAAATATAAGGCAAAGAGGAATTGCTGGCCACGAGTAGTGGAACCCTGTGGAGCATCCTTTTGAAGGTGGTAACCCCCAGCACATTGGCAAGCCCTCCATCATCCGCAGAGATGCCCCTGCTGGCTGCAAAGTGGGTCTCACTGCTGCCCACCCGACTGGACTTCTCCGAGGAACCAAGACTGTGCAGGAGAAAGAGAGCTAGTGCTCAATAAAGAGAGCTAGGGGCTCAATAAAGTTTGTCTTTATGCAAAAAGAAAAAAAAGAAAAAGAAAAAGAAAAAGAAAAAGAACAAAATTGGAGGCTTTATACTTCCTGATCTCAACATTTACTTTAAAGCTACAGTAATCAGCCGGGCGCAGTGGCTCAAGCCTGTAATCCCAGCACTTTGGGAGGCCGAGGCGGGCGGATCACGAGGTCAGGAGATCGAGGCCATCCTGGCTAACACGGTGAAACCCCGTCTCTACTAAAAAATACAAAAAACTAGCCGGGCGAGGTGGCAGCGCCTGTAGTCCCAGCTACTCGGGAGGCTGAGGCAGGAGAATGGCGTAAACCCGGAAGGCGGAGCTTGCAGTGAGCTGAGATCCGGCCACCGCACTCCAGCCTGGGCGACAGAGCCAAACTCCGTCTCAAAAAAAAAAATAAATAAAGCTACAGTAATCAAAACAGTATGGTACTGGCATAAGGAGAGACATACAGACACAAGGGAATAGAGGGCCCAGAAATAAACTGTGGCTTGTATGGGCAACTGAATTGTGACAAGGGTGCCAGGACCATTTAATGGAGAAAGAACAGACTTTTCGACAAATGGTGCTAGGAAAACTGAATATCTACATGCAAAAGAATGAAGTTGGAAGTTCACCTTATAATACATGTAAAAACTAACTTAAAACAGATCAAAGACCTAAACATAGGTGCTAAAACTTTAAAATTCTTAGATGAAAACCTTGTGGAAAATCTTCATGACATTTGGCAATGATTTCTTGGATATCATACCAAAAGCACAGAGAACAATAACAAAAATAGATAAATTAGACTTCATCGAATTAGTTACATTTGTAGGCTGGGCATGGTGGCTCACGTCTGTAATCCCAGCACTTTGGGAGGCCGAAGCGGGTGGATCACCTGAGGTCAGGCATTCGAGACCAGCCTGACCAATATGGTGAAACCCCATCTCTACTAAAATTACAAAAATTAGCTGGGCGTGGTGTCCTGCGCCTGTAGTCTCAGCTACTTGGGAGGCCGAGGCAGGAGAATCACTTGAACCTGAGAGGCGGAAATTCAAGTGAGCCAAGATTGTGCCACTACACTCTAGCCTGGGCGACAGAGCGAGACTCTGTCTCAAACAATAAATAAATAAATATTTAAAAATAAAAATAAAATAAAATAAAAACATTTATAGTCAGGGCACTGTTTAGTCAGATTTTATTGAATTATTTATTGAATTAGGACACAATCAAAAGAGTGAAAAGACAATTCATGGAATGGAAGAAAATATTTGCGCAGCATATGTCTGACAAAGGATTAATATCTAGAATACGTAAAGAACTACTACAACTCAACAGTAACAACAACAACACAACCCAGTCCAAATTGGGCAAAGGACTTGGATCATTTCTCCAAAGACGATAGAAGCACAAATAGCCAATAAGCACATCAAGAAATGTTCAACTTCACTAACCATTAGGAAAATGCAAATCAAAACCACAGTGAGATAGCATCTGAGATCCCTTAGGATGGCTATTAGAAAAAAAGAAAAAGAAAACAAAAAGCAAAATAAATACCAGGAAGGATATAGAAAATTATTATTCTGGTGCATTGCTGGTGGGAATGTAAAATAGTATAGCCACTGTAGAAAACAGTATGGCAGTTTCTAAAAAAATTAAACATATTATTACTATATGGTCCAGCAATTCCACTTCTAGGTGTTTATCTAAACGAATTGAAAGCAGAAGCTCGGCCGGGCGCGGTGGCTCACGCCTGTAATCCCAGCACTTTAGGAGGCTGAGGCAGGGAGATCACGAGGTCAGGAGATCGAGACCATCCTGGCTAACACAGTGAAACCCTGTCTCTACTAAAAATACAAGTCGGGCATGGTGGTGGGTGCCTGCAGTCTCAGTTACTAGGGAGGCTGAGGCAGGAGAATGACTTGAACCCGGGAGGCAGAGCTTGCAGTGAGCCAAGGTCGAGTCACTGCATTCCAGCCTGGGTGACAGAGCGAGACTCCGTCTCAAAAACAAACAAACAAACAAACAAAAAAACAGAAAGCAGAAGCTCAGATACTTGCACACCAATTGTTCCCAGCAGCATTATTCACAACAGTCAAAAGATGGGGCTGGGCATGGTGGGTCACATCTGCTGGGTCACACCCAGCAGTTTGGGAGGCTGAGGCTGAAGGACCCCTTGAGGCAAGGAGTTCAAGACTGGACTGAGCAAAATGCAACCACTACTTCTACAATACAATTTTAAAATTAGCTGCCACTGCACTCCAGCCTCACTGCACTCCAGCCTGGTGACAGTGTGAGACCTTGTCATCCTCTTCCCCCCAAAAAAGATATATTTAACCCAATGTCCACTGACAGATAAATAATGTGCGATATATACAAGCAATGGGATATACTTTAGCCTTAGAAAAAATGAAATTCTCATAAATACCATGACGTGAATGAACTTTGAGGACATTAAGCTAAGTGAAAAAAGCCAAACAGGACAAATATTGTATAATCTACTTCTATTAGATACATAAAAACACAAGCAAAATTTATAGAGACAGACAATGGGTACCAAGGGCTGAAGGGGAGCAGATGGGGAGTTTTTGTTTAATGGTTATAGAGTTTCAGTTTGGGATGCTAAAAAAGTTCTGGAGATGGATGATGGTGATGGTTCCACCACACTGAATGTATTTAATTTTACCAAAATGTACTCTTAAAATAATAAAAATGGCAAATTTTATATTATGTATGTTTTACCACAATTTAAAAAATGCCATGGGGGAAAGTATGCATAAGGATATAAAGTAAGGGATCTAGAAGAGAAATGTTAAAAATATACAAAACAAAAGCTAACTCTATTTTTAGTTTTTTTTTTTTTTTACCTGGCATGGCTATATTAACTTTATTTATGTATGTATTTATTTATTTTTTTGAGATGGAGTCTCACACTCTCACTCAGGCTGGAGTGCAGTTGCGTGATCTCAGCTCACTGTAACTTCCATCTCCCGGGTTCAAGTGATTCTCCTGCCTCAGCCTCCAAAGTAGCTGGGATTCCAGGTGTGCACCACCATGCCCAGCTAATTTTTGTATTTTTAGTAGAGACAGGGTTTCACCATATTGGCCAGCTTGGTTTCAAATTCCTGACCTCCTGTGGTCCTCCCGCCTCAACGTCCCAAAGTGCTGGGATTATAGTGTGAGCCACCACATCCGGCCAATATTTTTTAAAATGTAGAATTTAAGACAAGAAGCATTACCACAGAGATATTTCATAACAATAAGAGATGCATTTTATAGTGATGGAAGAGACATTTTATAAAAGAGAAACATAAACATTCTAAATGTGTATGCATTCAATAACATAGTTTCAAAATATATAGACCAAAAATGATGTGAAAACTTATATCCACACAAAAATTTGTATAAAATGGTTCATAGCAGCTTTATTTGTAATAGCAAAACACTAGAAAGCATCAAGGCCGGGCGCGGTGGCTCAAGCCTGTAATCCCAGCACTTTGGGAGGCTGAGACGGGCGGATCACAAGGTCAGGAGATCGAGACCATCCTGGCTAACACGGTGAAACCCCGTCTCTACTAAAAAATACAAAAAACTAGCCGGGCGAGGTGGCGGGCGCCTGTGGTCCCAGCTACTCCGGAGGCTGAGGCAGGAGAATGGTGTGAACCCGGGAGGCGGAGCTTGCAGTGAGCTGAGATCCGGCCACTGCGCTCCAGCCTGGGCGACAGAGCCAGACTCAGTCTCAAAAAAAAAAAAAAAAAAAAAAGAAAGCATCAAAATGTCTTTCAATATATGAATGGTTAAATAAACAGTTGTCCATCCATACCATGGAATACTCAACAATAACAAGTCAGGAGCTATTGATATCACGAGTTGGATGGATCTTGAGGAAACTAGGCTGTGGAAAAGGCCAATCTTTAAAGGTCATCTATTATATGATTCTATATCTATAACATTCTCAAAATGAAAAAGAATTGTAGAATTTTTGTCAAGGCTGGGCACAGTGGCTCACGCCTGTAATCCAAGCACTGTGGGAGGCCAAGGCAAGAGGATCACTTGAAGTCAGGAGTTTGAGACCAGCCTAGCCAACATGGTGAAACTTCATCTCTACTGAGAATAGAAAAAGTAGCCAGGCCTGGCAGCTGACACCTGTAATCCCAGCTACTTGGGAGGCAGAGGCAGAGGCAGGAGAATCACTTGAATGGGGAAGCAGAGGTTGCAGTGAGCCAAGATTGCACTCCAGCCTGGGCAACAGAGCGAGACTCTATCTCAAAAATAAATAAATAAATAAATAAATAATTTTTGTCAAGAGGAGAGGTAAGTAGGTATGACTAATTAAGGGGTGGCATTCACAGTGGGATCTTTGTGGTGCTGGAATTGTTTCGTGTCTGGTTTCCAGTGTTAGCTACACAAATCTACACGTGATAAAAATTATCTAGAACCATACACACATGTCATCCCAATGTCAAATTCCTGTGTTTGATATTGTGTTATATAAGAAGTAACCATTGGGCCAGCACATTGGGTGACTCACCCCTGTAATCCCAGCACTTTGGGAGGCTGAGATGGGTGGATCATCTGAGGTCAGGAATTCAAGACTAGCTAGGCTGACATGGTGAAACCTTGTCTCTACTAAAAATACAAAAATTAGCCGCGTGTGGTGGTGGGTGACCATAATCCCAGCTACTCTGGAGCCTGAGGCAGGAGAATCGTTTGAACTCAAGAGGCGGAGGTTGCTGTGAGCCAAGATCACGCCACTGGACTCCCTCCTGGGCGACAGAGCGAGACTCCGTCTCAAAAAAAAAAAAAAAAAAAAGAAGTAATCTTTGTAGGAAACTGGGTTAAGGGTACAGGGGAGTTCTCTACTTTCTTTGTAACTTCTTGTTAACCTATTATAATTTCAAAATTACAGCTTAAGAAGACCTGATGGTTCACAGGAACTAAATAGTGAAAGAAAAACAACAACAAAACCACGCTGGAACTAAAAACAGGAAAATCCACACTCATGGCTTAAGGTTTTCCATACTTCGTGTGAGGTCACAGGGCAAACCACTGCCCCCAAAACTGGAGAGACAGAAAGGCAAATACAGAGTACCACAACTTACCAGACCAGAAACCCAAAGAGCAAAATCCTCCATGTGAATCAGTGCTGGAGCAGGACACCTGAGCTGTAATTAAGAACCTGCTCGAGGCTTTCTGTGGACAAATCTCAAGGAAAAATCTCCAGCTATAAATTTGTGAACTTTATGTCAGGAGCTCAACCAGGTTCTCACAATGAGAGAGAAAAATCCCCTCTGGTAGCAGGTGGGGCAAGAACCAGTTTGCAACAGGCCAGAGCATTCTGTTCTTTTTTTTTTTTGAGACGGAGTCTCGCTCTGTCACCCAGGCTGGTGTGCAGCGGCACAATCTCAGCTCACTGCAACCTCCACCTCCTGGGTTTTAAGCAGTTCTTTCTGCCTCAGCCTCCTGAGCAGCTGGGATCACAGGCACCTGCCACCACGCCCGGCTAATTTTTGTAGAGACGGGGTTCCGCCATGTTGGCCAAGCTGGTCTTGAACTCCTGATCTCAGGTGATCCACCTGCCTGGCCTCCCAAAGTGCTGGTATTACAGGCATGAGCCACTGCGCTGGGCCCATTCTGTTATTCTTAACAAGGTCTGCCCTCAGGAGAAACCATTTAATCTCAATCTAACCTGCTGGGGTTTTATCAAGAGCCGGATGGATCTACGGGAAGGGAAATAACTCCAGCCCACTCTAGCCATCCAGTACCACCAAAAATGGGGAAAAACCTAAAAAGCATGTTTAAAGCTCACAGTTCAGAGACACAGGCTCACTAGTAGACTGAGACCTACTTGTGAGACTACAGAATGCTTTTCTCCCTCCACACTTTGTCACCACATTACTAAAGGCCTGCTTGCAGCAGCTCATTTTACCCAGTACAGCATGTCCTTCTATCAAGAAAAAAATAACAAGACATTAAAAAAAAAAAAAAAGACAAAATACACAGTTTAAAGAGAGAGAGCAAGTGTCAGAACCAGACTCAAATATGACAGGGATGTTGGAATTCTCAGACCAGGAATTTGAAACAACTGATTAAGATACTAAGAATAAGATGACAGCATACAAGAACACATGGGCAATGTAAGCAGAGAGATGGAAATTCTTAGAACGAACCAAAAAGACCTGCTAGTGATCAAAAACACTATAACACCAAGACAATGAAAATACAAGCCGCAGACTGGGAGAAAATACATGCAAAAGACATATCAGATAAAGTACTGTTATTCAAAATACACAAAGAGCTCTTAAAACTCATCAGTAAGAACACAATCCCATGAAAAAATGGCCAAAGACCTTAACAGTCACCTCACCAAAGAAGATATATAGGTGATTAATATACATATGGAAAGATGCTCCACAGTATATGTTCAGGGAGATTCAAATTTTAAAAAATGAGATAACACAATATACCTATTAAAATGGCCAAAATCCAGAACACTGACAACACCAAATGCTGGTGAGGATGTGGAGCGACACCAGCTCTCATTCATTGCTGGTGGAAATGCAAAATGGTACCACCTCTTTGAAAGACAATTTGGCAGTTTCTTAAAAAGTTAAATATACTTTTACCATAAAATTCAGCAATTGCACTCCTTAATACTTACCCAAAGAATTAAAGAACTTAAGTCCACAAAAAACCTGCACATGAGTGTTTATAACAACTTTATTCATAATTTTCAAAACTTGGAAGCAACCAAGCTATCCTTCAATAGGTGAATAGATGAACAAGCTGTGGTATATCTATACAATGAAATATTGTTCAGTGACAAAAAGAAATCAGCTATAAAGTCATTAAAAGACATAGAGGAACTTTACATGCATATTTTGTTTGTTTGTTTGTTGTCTTTTAGTTTCAAGACAGAGTCTTGCTCTGTTGCCCAGGCTGGAGTGCAGTGGCGTGATCTCAGCTCACTGCAACCTCTGCCTCCCAGGTCGAAGCAATTCTCCTGCCTCAGCCTCCCGAGTAGCTGGGATTATAGGCACCGGCCACCACACCCAGCTAATTTTTGTATTTTTAATAGATACAGGGTTCCTCCATGTTGGCCAGGCTGGTCTCAAACTCGGCCCACCTAGGCCTCCCAACGTGCTGGGATTATAGGAATGAGCCACTGCGCCTGGTTGATATTGTATTAATATTGATTCATTAATTGCAACCAACGTACCACATTAATGCAAGATGTTAATGTTAATAACACATCTGTAGTCCCAGCCACTCAAGAGGTTGAGGTGGGAGGATTCCTTGACCCAAGAGTTCAAAGTTGCAGTGAGCTACACTTCAGCTCGGTCAACAGAGAGACACCCTGTCTCAAGAAAGGAAAAGAATAATAAGAATAATAAAGTAAACACAATTTCTTAGAGGTGCTAGCAGCTGTAGTTTAAAGAAAAGAAAAGAAAAAGAAAAAAAAAGAAAAAAGGTGGCCAGGTGCAGTGGCTCACGTCTGTAATCTCAGCACTTTGGGAGGCCAACGCAGGCTGATCACCTGAGGTCAGGAGTTTGAGACCAGCCTTGCCAACATGGCAAAACCCCATCTCTACAAAAATACAAAAAATTAGTCAGGTGTGGTTGTGGGTGCCTGTAGTCCCAGCTACCTGGGAGGCTGAGGCAGGAGAATTGCTTGAACGTGGGAGGCGGAGGCTGCAGTAAGCTGAGATTGCGCCACTGCACTGCAGCTTGGCCAACAAAGCAAGACTCCATCTCAAAAAAAAAAAAAAAAAAAGGTAAGCATAAGCAGATGGGGGTAACATAATTGTAAATGACCTTCGCTGTTTAAAAACACGGACTTCAATTATCTTGAATTATCAAGGAATTAGAAGAGCTACTCCTAATAGTTAAATTCTGCCATTTTTAAAGATAATTAACAGAATTGTTATCACAGTAGCAAAGTGTGAGGTAATTAACTGAATTGTTATCACAGTGAAAAGCATGAGGGTTTTTGAAAGGGGTTGAGGGGTGGTTTTAGAGTTATCCATAATACTAAGTTAAACAAAAGCCACCAACAAAACCAAAGGGAGCTCTCAAAGAATCAAAATCAAACCCTTACTGTGCTACCACAGACAGATGACTGTAGCTCAGGGATCAGGAGCTGGCCTCACTGTGAAATCCCCAAGTTGCCAGTCAGGGAAGGACCAGAACAAGCTAAAAAGGATTTAGTGCCTGAGTGAAGAAGATAGGTGTCTGAGGGAGGCTTTCATTCCTTTGCGACTCACAGCACTAATACAAAGGCCAAACTGGGTAAGTGAGGAGGTTGATTGCTGTCTTTGGTTATTACAACTGGGAGAGCACTCTTTATCTGAAGAGCAGTGTGTACTCTGCAGGGTGGTTTTGCTTAGACTTTTATAAAGAGAGGTAGATAGTAAATAAGATCAGTGGTTGCCAGGGAGTTGGGGAAGGTGTGGTACAAATAGATGGAGGAAAGTGAGGTAAAAATATAACCTCAAAAGTTGTAGGTGAGGTTATTTACATTTGGAATTACTTGTGAGGGCGATTATATGCTGAGTCCTGTGAGTCCTTCTAGCCAATTATTGAACCTAGGAGTGAGTCTTGGAGACCCCCAACACAGAGACAAACAGTTCTAATCTTAGCTAATCACTCATGAAGCAGAGAACTGAGATAAATGGGAACGGTCTGCCTATCAGCAGGTTCAGGCAAAAGGGGAAGGTTTGTGGCCCGGCACGGTGGCTCATGCCTGTAATCCCAGCACTTTGGGAGGCCAAGGCAGGTGGATCACGAGGTCAGGAGATCAAGACCATCCTGGCTAACATGGTGAAACCCCGTCTCTACTAAAAGTACACAAAATTAGCTGGGCGTGGTGGCGGGGGCCTGTAGTCCCAGCTACTTGGGAGGCTGAGGCAGGAGAATGGCGTGAACCTGAGAGGCAGAGCTTGCAGTGAGCCGAGATCGTGCCACTGCACTCCAGACTACGAGAGAGAGTGAACTCCGTCTCAAAAAAAAAAAAGAAGGTTTGTGTTTGGCTTTATCAATAACTAAACAGTATAAAGTTTTACATTATGTAGGAGGCCGGGCGCGGTGGCTCACGCCTATAATCCCAGCAGTTTGGGAGACCTAGGTGGGCGGATCACCTGAGGTCAGGAGTTCCAGACCAGCCTGACCAACATGGAGAAACCCCATCTGTATTTAAAAAAAAAAAAAAAAAAATTAACTAGGCGTAGTGGCACATGCCTGTAATCTCAGCTGCTTGGGAGGCTGAGGTAGGAGAATCGCTTGAACCCGGAAGGCAGAGGTTGTGGTGAGCCGAGATTGTGCCATTGCACTCCAGCCTGGGCAACAAGAGCAAAACTGTCCCGAAAAAAAGAAAAGAAAAAGAAAAGAAATTATCCTGGATGGTGGTGTCTAGTGGTGTCTTCAATTCTAGGAAGCATCCCATTTCAGCAGGAAGTTTTGAATCACCAAATCCCTATGTCCATCCAATTAATATCCTAAGGAACTATATATGTTTTACTTTCTGTGAAATATAGCACCCAGAAAGGAAACTAGGAGGGTGTTCACGAAGGGCAATTTTGAAAGCAACTGACAAAAAAATTTAAAAAAAGTTCTTCCTTACCGATGGTTGAAATAGCTCAGTTGGGAGAGCTTCAGACTTAATATCTATGGGCTTCTGGTTCAATCCCGGGTTTCAGCAGCCATTTCAGGACTCTTTTGTACATGTTGACCCTGCTAAATTAACGCTTGGCCACGTTAACTGTGTAATACTGGCCCCGCACCAAATGTCAGCCATCTACCAATATGTAAGTCCGTATTGACATTTAATTTGTATGGTAAGGAATACGTGCATTTGCCCTTATAATGAAAAGGGCTCTTGTAAGTCATTTCACAAAACGCAGTTCCACGCCCATAAACTTGAGCTCCTCCACAGATTTTAGTAATTCGTTGAGGGGAAGAAAGCAAGCTTATTCAGTACCTCATTCAGTGTGCACTTACATGTTTTTTTGTTTGTTTTTGAGACGGAGTCTCACTCTGTCGCCAAGGTTAGAGTGAAGTGGCACGATCTCGGCTAACTGCAACCTCTGTCTGCTGGGTTCAAGCGATTTTTTTGTATTTCTAGTAGAGACGGGGTTTCACCATGTTGGCTAGGATAGTCTCGGTCACCTGACCTGGTGATCTGCTCACCTCGGCCTCCCAAAGTGTTGAGATTACAGGCGTGAGCCATCGTGCCCGGCTGCACTCGCATGTTATGATGGTATAAAACACATAGAAATCAGGGCATAAGCACTTTTTTTTGTTGTTGTTGTTTTTTAGACAGAGTCTCACTCTGTCGCCCAGGTTGGAGTGCAGTGGCTGGATCTCTTTTTTTTTTTTTTTTTGAGACGGAGTCTCGCTCTGTCGCCCAGGCTGGAGTGCAGTGGCCGGATCTCAGCTCACTGCAAGCTCCGCCTCCCGGGTTCACGCCATTCTCCGGCCTCAGCCTCCCGAGTAGCTGGGACTACAGGCGCCCGCCACCTCGCCCGGCTAGTTTTTTGTATTTCTTAATAGAGACGGGGTTTCACGTGTTAGCCAGGATGGTCTCGATCTCCTGACCTCGTGATCCGCCCGTCTCGGCCTCCCAAAGTGCTGGGATTACAGGCTTGAGCCACCGCGCCCGGCCTACAGTGGCTGGATCTCGACTCACTGCAACCTCCGACTCCCGGGTTCAAGCGATTCTCCTGCCTCAGCCTCCTGAGTAGCTGGGATTACAGGCGCCGGCCGCCACCCCCGGCTAATTTTTGTATTTTTTTAGTAGAGATGGGGTTTCGCCATGTTGGCCAGGCTTGTCTCAAACTATTGACCTTAGGTCATCCGCCCGCCTTGACCTCCCAAAGTGCTGGGATTGCAGGCGTGAGTCATCGAGCCTGGCCAAGCACTTTCAATTCTATGCTTAAACTCCCTGTTTCTACTTTCACTCAGAATTTGGTCTGTGAAATCCTTAAATTATTGTCAGCACTTTGAATTTTTTTAAGAAGTTTTGCTTGTTTTATACAGCATTTTAATTGTTTTCAGTTGCAGGGACAGTCCCAGTGCATGATTAGTCATTTTTACTGTGCAGAGAAGCAAGAGATGACATATTAAAAATAACCTGAATTTTAGTAATACTAAGGTTATATGTGATTATACACACACACACATATGTGCATGCATATATATATATATATATTCACATTGTAAAATAAATGAGCTGGGCACAGTGGCAGGTGCTGAAGCACAGTGTCCTCAGATACTTGGGAGACTGAGGCGAGAGGATCACTTGGGTCTATGGCTTCAAGGCCAGCCTGGGCAACATGGCGAGGTCATCCACATTTCTTTAAAAAAAAAAAAAATAATAATAATGCCGGGCGCGGTGGCTCAAGCCTGTAATCCCAGCACTTTGGGAGGCTGAGACGGGCGGATCATGAGGTCAGGAGATCGAGACCATCCTGGCTAATACGGTGAAACCCCGTCTCTACTAAAAAAATACAAAAAACTAGCCGGGCGAAGTGGCGGGTGCCTGTAGTCCCAGCTACTTGGGAGGCTGAGGCAGGAGAATGGCGTGAACCCGAGAAGAGGAGCTTGCAGTGAGCTGAGATCCGGCCACTGCACTCCAGCCTGGGTGACAGAGCAAGACTCCGTCTCAGAAAAAAAAAAAAAAAAAATATATATATATATATATATATATATATATAGAGAGAGAGAGAGAGAGAGACAGAGTTAGTATTGATTCAGTGTTTTTCCTGAGGCAGTCCTAGATTAAAAAAAAAAAAAGTATTGATTAAGTATTTTTCCTGAGGCAGTCTTAGATAATTAAAATAACCTAATCTGGAATATGACAGAAATATTTTGAAATTATCTTACAAGCCAAGATCGGTGGCTCATACCGGCAATCCCGGCACTTTGGAAGGCTGAGGCGGCCGGATCACCTGAGGTCAGGGGTTCGACAGAAGCCTGGACAACATGGTGAAACCCCATCTCTACTAAAAATACAAAGATTAGCCGGGTGTGGTGGTGAGCGCCTGTAATCCCCGCTACTTGGGAAGGCTGAGGCAGGAGAATCATTTGAGCCCAGGAGGCGGAGGCTGCAGTGAGCCGAGATCACGCCACTGCACTCCAGCCTGGGCGACAGAGAGAGACTCTGTCTAAAAAAAAAAAAAAAAGAGAGAGAGAGAGAAAGGAAGAAAATATATATATATGTGTGTGTGTGTGTATATATATATATATATCTCTTACAAGACACTTGTGACAGATGTTCCCCTGTGTTGCCAATAATGTAGGTGAAGATAGTAATCATATGCTTGATTATGCATAGATTATTTTAGGAAGATAAGAAAGTAAGAAATTCGATAGTCTCTGAGGAGGATATGGGGATAGTTAGGATCTAAGATCAAGGGAGATTTGATCATCATTTTATACCATGTTTACGGTTAAGGAAGGACAGAAAACCTCGTATTGAACTCTTCTTTTTGTCTGGAATCACTACTGGTAACGTTAACACATAGTATTTCATTTAAAGAAAGTAAAGAATAATACGGTTTTTGGATCTGGGACCTTCCCTCTATCGGGAAATACAATTGAAGGTGGGGGTGGGGTGAGGAGAACAGATTTAAATCTTAGGTGTTACTAGCAAAAAAAATGTGATTTCTCTAGTCCCAGGTGCAGATTTTCTCCAGTAGTATTTGCTTTTGGTTACAAAAGAAAGAGCGAGTACCCAGGCTGGTGCTGTCAGAGTCAGGACAGCAGGAAGGGCTCTGCCTGCCAATAAGTCTCAGAACAGAGTACAGGAATGCTGGAAGATTAGCTCCCATTTGTCCGAAGGAGGAAAAAAGGGTAATCTTTCCGGTGTTGATGTCATATGTAACAAGTTCGTTCCTTTGCTGTGGCTTTACATGTGAACTTCGAAGGTCTATAAACACCAGTCGGAATGTGCAAGAGGGATCCTCGAAAGCCAGAATGTAATTCTTTGGGACGGGTGAAGAGGATGTGTGACTGCAGGAACTGTATCAGAGAGTTTCCTTTCAGGTTATTTTTGAGCAAGTAGAAGCCTCAGTTCTTGACACCTAGGATAAAAGCTCTTGAGGACTAGAAGAATAAAACATCGAAGCTCCTGGTGATACTTCGGTCTGTAACCGTTGAATACATTAAGAGTAACACTAGAATTCCAACACTTCTTCCTCGCGCCAGCGTCAGTTTTAGAATCAACAAAATCGTTACTTGTTGATTCATTTAACTGCTAATATATTCGTTGAAAGTTTGTTAGGAGTCAGTGATCTTGAAAGTTCCAAAAACACAAAGGAAACTCCAGGACATGTAGAGAGAGAGTTCCTGACGCTGCAGGAGGTTTCTTTCAACTTGTATCCAGGTGGTAAAACCAGTAGCCTGACCAAGGATGAAAGAGCGCATGTCACTTATTCTGGCCTCTCCAACTCCGGCTGAAATCCTTCGGTTCCCAAGTTGGAATTTGAGTGACACACAAGTGCTGTTAAATGAGACTTAATACCTAGCGGAGTGCCACCACAATCTTGCCCTTCTGCAAACCTCTGTAGCCCTTTTCTACCACCCTCAAAAAACGTACTAGGTTTACTATGGGATTCCGGTACTGCTGGGCTACCTCAGTTTCCACCCCTGGATATCTTCGCCGATGACATCAATGCTTACGTTTGTGACTTCAGAGACACCGAGAAGGCGCGGCTCCTTCCCTCAACCCCATTCACCTTCCTTTCAGCGGCGTTTTCTTGAACCAACTTGAAAATAATAGGTCCTTAAGTTACAAGTCACTAAAGGAAAGTTTGCAACTTGCGATCCAGTACGCTGACGTGCCTCTAAAAAGAGACAGCTGCCTACTCTGGGCGTACTGCCTTTGAATTAGCCATACCCCGCAAGGAGAAGTGCTGTTTAAAAAAAAAAAAAAAAAAAAAAAAAAAAAAAAAAAAAATTGCTGCCTAACAACAACAAAAATAAAATAAAAAGAGGAGGTTACCTTCACTCACCATTGAAAATCCTATTATAGTGCTTTTTCCACATCGTCTGTCAAAAATTTCTCCGTGGATTCTCCGCAGATTTTCTGGTCTGGCTCAGAGTTAAAATAGTTTGGACTTCCTTGCTAAAGTCTGTGAACATAGTCTTAAAGGTCTCTTTTGAAAGGAGTAAGAAAGAAAAAAGAAGCTGTTTTATTTAGAAAAACAAAAATGTCAATGAATTTATATATGTCTTCCCTCAAAACCCAACGATAGCCGTGTGGCCGGTTAGCTCAGTTGGTTAGAGCGTGGTGCTAATAACGCCAAGGTCGCGGGTTCGATCCCCGTACGGGCCACTGGATTACCGTGGAAATAGACCTTTTAACTTAAGCCTGTCGAATAACCGCTGCCCTGAATCCAAAATTAAGACACTGCCTTATTCATCCAGCGAGAAGGCTATTTTTCGTTTCCCTTTATTGTAAAAATAACAGGCCGGTCGCAGGGGCTGGTACCTATAATCCCAGCACTTTGGGAGGCCGAGGCAGGGGTATCTTTTGAGGTTAGGAGTTGGAGACCAGCCTGACCAACATGGTCTCTATTAAAAATACAAAATAAGCTGGGCTCGTGCCTGTAATCCCAGCTACTCGGGAGGCTGAGGCAGGAGAATCACTTGAGCCCGGGAGGCGTAGGTTGCGGTGAGATGAGACCGCGCCGTAGTTCTCTAGCCTGGGCAACAGGAGCGAAACTCCGTCCCAAAACAAAGAACAACAGAAAAGATGCAAGCATTAGGAAGAATGTATTGAAGAAAATAGTGTTGGAGTAGTGTGGCAGCTAGATGGGTGTGTTTTAGGGAATGGGAAATTAAGAGGAGGTATGACAATTGCCTGCTTAGTTTTTAGTGAAACGTTAGGAAGCAATATATACTTTTTTCAATTTTTTTTTCATTCTCAATATTCAAAGGGAGACGATATTATTTTGACGCTTTAAACAAGTTTCGGTAGGGAAAGGGAAGCAGGTTCGGAGTGGCCAGTGACTTGGTGGGAGTGTGGTACTAATAGTATAGCAAGATGCGAGGTTTTGTTTCCCGTAACAACTGTGCTTCATTCTTTTTTTCTGACCCCAGGCAGTTTCCAAGGCAAATAAATGTCCACTCCACGTGAGGCTGCCACTGGCTTTCACGAAAAATTTCCCCCCTTTAGCTTAAAGAGCATGGAAGTGAATGCGGTGTTTTAAGAATCGCCAATTCTCCGTTCGACCCGTCCACAGCCCAACACACCTGGACTACGAGGTTTGTGGTTTCATTTGTTTACCCGCAATGCCGCTGACAGTGCACACTGGTAAGTAACTTTAGTAAACTCACCTGAGATGCAGAGCGAAGATCCAAGCTATACGTTCGGAAACCGAGCCACATATTAAGATGCTCTTTTGGTTTGGTTTGAGGAATTTTCCCCCGCTTGACTCTGGTTGCCTCCCAGCCTCTCTCTCCTCCACCATCTTCCTTGTCGCTGAGAAAGGAGGTCCATCTGTTCAGACACCGCCCCAAAGCTGCCACCTTCCACACTCATCTTCTTCTGGGATGTCTGTCTGTCTGTCTATCTATCTATCTATCTATCTATCTATCTATGTATCTATCTATTTATTTATCTATCAATCAATCATCTGTCTGTCTATCTATCTTTGTCCCTGCCGATTCTCCTGTCTTCTATTTCTTGAGGATCTCAGGGCGGAGGAAAAGTGGTGGGGACCTGGGAGGCGGGTTAGAGGCCCGTGGCGGGAGTGGTGGATGGGGGCGATGTTGAGGCTGAGTTGGGTCCACCGACTTCACAGTTGAGCTCTGTGTAGGGGGCCCAACTGACGCAAGGAGCAGCTTGCATCCTGCATCCGCCACAGCCCTGCCTTTATGATTCAACGTTTCTTCAGATGTCCCCTTTCTTTTTGACAACAGTCATGCCCAGGGAAAGAGCTGTGCCTCAGAGACGCCAGGAGTGTGGACCTCTCCCAGTGGAAAAAAAAAAACACTGATGAAGAAGATTTACGTGGAAAAAAATTTTTTTTAAGTTTCTTTGATTTTTCAGCTTTCTAATGGTCTTTTTCTCCTTTCTCCCTTCTCAAGTTGAGAAAGAGATGAAAGATAGCAACAAAATCTTGTAGGTTGGCTTCTTCGACTCTTGTCTCTTTCACATTCAAGTAATAGCACTACTCTGGACAAGGACATTCACAGGATTGTTAATACGGCAATACGGCTTTGAAGAAGGAAAATGGTAAGCACAAGCGAGCCAGCCAGGAGTCGAACCTAGAATCTTCTGATCCGTAGTCAGACGCGTTATCCATTGCGCCACTGGCCCGTGCCCGTAACTCGTTTTTACTGTTACTCTTTTCATAATTATGTTGTATTATACTATTGGGGCCATTAAAAAAAAAAGATTGTATCTTTATTTAGGTAGCGATTAAAACCCCAAAACCGCACTGATTCTAGGAAACCATGTTTTCTTTTGTAGTTTGTTGGCATAATAGACATTCACATAAAGTGTCTTTATTGAAAATAATGACCAATTTTCATATTTGAAACACTATATATGTGCTAAGATGAATGTCTTCAAAGCAATATTAGTGTTTCTATCTTCCCTTTTATGTGTGTGCCTACTTTTGAGCTTTTTGTAACTTATTTTTCAGGCCAATCAGCTGCTTTTACCTGATTTTTTTTTTTTTTTTTTTTTTTTTTGAGTCGGAGTTTGGCTCTTGTTGCCCAGGCTGGAGTGCAGTGGCGCGATCTCGGCTCACCGCAACCTCTGCCTCCTGGGTTCAAGCGATTCCCCTGCCTCAGCCTCCCAATAGCTGGGATTACAGGCATGTGCCGCCATGCCCGGCTAATTTTGTATTTTTTGTAGAGACGGGGTTTCTCCATGTTGGTCAGGCTGATCTTGAACTTCCTACCTCAGGTGATCCGCCCGCCTCGGCCTCCCAAAGTGCTGGGATTACAGGCGTGAGCCCCTGCGCCTGGCCTGAACTTCATTTTTAATATACTTACATAGGGCACTAACGATGTATGTGGATCAGTAATGAGTAATCTGTATTATTTTAAATTTAGATATTGCAAAAAGTAAAGTGCTTTGTAATACATTTCTGGAGGCATTAGTCATAGTTTTTTTCTCTTATCCAAAAGGAAAAAACAAGTACTCACTCACTAGGGAGAAGTTTATTGTAAAACGGTATTACAACTCAAAGTAGCAGATGAAGACACTCAAATTTAACAAGGAGGCAAGAATTCAGGAAAGTACACTTTTTTCAGAATCACATTTGACATGGAAACTTAGAAACAAGGAACTTTACTTGCATAGCTGTTCAAAGTAGGCAAAGTAGGCAAAGTAGTGGAAAATGACGAAGCGCTTTCTTATATAAGGAGACGAAGTTTCGTATGGGTTTAAGAAGGTAGTCATAAACCAAAATGTATCCTCTTTGTGCCTCCGTTTCCTCGTTGATACAAAACGCTTTGAAGAGCAGCTAATACATATGATGGATTGTTATCATCCTAAATTTTTTGGCTCCCACCAGCTCTGAGATCAGGACAAATAACGAAGTAAAGATTGCTGCCTGACAGTGCTTTAAGAAAGCTGTCATACTATTAATCTAAAAGGGAAATTGTATTCCTTATATTTTCAACGTTGCACCTGTCTTGTCTGTGCCATTATGGTTAGACGTAAGACAACCAATATTTTATTTTTCTTTGAGACAGTCTCACTCTATCGCCCAGGCTGGAGTGCAGTGGCGCGACCTCAGCTCACTACAACCTTCGCCTCCCAGGTTCAAGCGATTCTCTTGCCTCAGGCTCCGAGTAACATACTTCTTGATGTACATTTTCACAAGTGTGCGCGTTGTAAAAGCCACAGCGATAGCACTCACAGCTTTCCGTCCTCAGGAACGCTAACTCCTGGGGGGCGGGGAATGATGAAAGTAGCAAATTGGAAACCCAACCAGAAAACAGCGACGCTGTGAGCAGGATTTGAACCTGCGCGGGGAATCCCCATTGGATTTCGAGTCCAACGCCTTAACCACTCGGCCATCACAGCCTCGGGAACCCGCTTCTTCTCTTAGTAAGTCGTGTTAGGCTCTTTGACTCTCTCACTCTTTAAGGTTCCCACAGCAGGTTAATGCCTCCATGTTTGTGTTTGTCACTTTTTATATATTTGTCTCTCTCTTTCAACAAGAAGCTCCTGGGAGACATAATAGTGTCTTAATCTTTACCTATTATCTGACTCTCTATGCATCGAAAATTTGTTTGGTGTTTAGTGGCTGCTTTTGTTGCTGGAACAAATCCCCAGAGACTCAATTGTCTGTTCCCTGTTCCTCCCTCCGGTTCATGCTTTTTCTTCTCTCCTTACCCAGCACATATTAAAGTCACTCACATTGTTTCAATAAAATTTTCTGAGTAATAAAATAAAATAAAATATCATTGCCATATCCATTTTCATCTAGGCTTTCTCCTGTTATATTTTAGTTTAGCAGTTTTGCATTTTACATTTAGGGCTATGATCCATTTTGAGTTAATACTTGTGAAGGGTGTAAAGTCTGTGTCTAGGTTCACTGTTTTGCATGTGGAAGTTCAGTTGCTGGATTGCTACACTGTCAATTTCCCTGCCTCTCCCACTTTGTACTCCTTTGGCAAAGCCACAACTAGGGCAGCTAAACATGGCGGAAGAAAAACATAAAATCAGTTGACAGATCTCACTTTAAATTCATGACAATAAATCTCAAGTAGGTCCTCAAGGCTACCAGGCAAATTGTACCATACGCAATTGGATTAGTCCACTCTCAATCCTCTTGTTCTAAGTCACTATTTCAGCCAGATGCAGTGGCCCAAGCCTGTAATCCCAGCATTTTGGAGGCCAAGCCGGGGGCGGTGGGGGGGTGGGGGGGTGGGGGGATGGGGATCACCTGAGGTCAGGAGTTCGAGACCAGCCTGGCCAACATGTCGAAACCCCGTGTCTACTAAAAATACAAAAAAATTAGCCAGGTGTGATGGTGCGTGCCTGTAATCCCAGCTACTCGAGAGGCTGAGGCAGGAGAATCACTTGAACCCGGGAGATGGAGGTTGCAGTGAGCTGAGATGGTGCCACTACCCTCCAGCCTGGGCAACAGACAGTGAGACTCCGTCTAAAAAAAAAAAACAAACAAATTGTCACTATTTCATATCTCTCATCCCAGTGCTCCAACACCTCCTCTCCCATCCTTGTGGTCAATTGATGACTTTAGTTCCCACTTCACAATCAGGAGAGACCTTCCACGCACATCTATCACCACATTCATCCACCTACCAGCCTCTGAAGGACTGTCAGTGATCCTATTATCCCTTGACAAGGTCGCCAATTATCTCCACATGGCTAAAATAATTTTCCAGTCCTTACCTTACTTGGGATAGCTGCAGCTTTTAATACATTCTCCTTCTTACAACACTTTCTTCAATTGACTTTAGGGTAACAATTTTCCTGTTTGTCTTCCACTTAGTAATAAGCATTCCTCCACGTCTTTTCGTGCTTTAATAACTCATTTATTTTTAGGGCTGAATAATATTCCATTATCTAATGTACCATAGTATATTTATTCATTTACCTACTGAAAGACATATTGGTTACTTCCAACTTTTGGCAATTATGAATAAAACTTCCATAAACATTTATGTGCAGGTTTTTGTGTAGACATGTTTTCAGCTCCTTTGGATAGTTGCCAAGGAGTATGATTGCTGGATCATATAATAAAAATATGTCTAGTGTTGTAAGAAACCACCAAACTGTCTTCCAAAGTAGCTGTACAATTTTGCATTCCCACCAGCAATGAATGAGAGTTCCTGTTGCTCCATATCCTCACCAGCATAGGTGTGGTCAGTGTTCCAGATTCTGGCCATTCTAATAGGTGGGTAGTAAATGGTATAATACGATTAAAACAATATTGCATTTCTCTGTTTACATATAATGTGGAGCATCTTTTCTTATGCTCATTGGCCATCTGCATATCTTCTTTAGCAAGGTATATGTTAGGGTCTTTAGCCCATTTTTTGATTGGGTTGTGTTCCTGCTGTTTAGTTTTAAGAGTCCTTTGCATATTTTGAATAAGTTGTTCATTACATATGCTTTTTGCAAGTATTTTCTTTAATCTGTGGTTTGTCTTCTCACTCTTTTGATATTGTCTCTAGCAGAGTAGAATTTTACATTTTAATGAAGCTTATTACTTCTTTCATGGGATATACCTTTGCTGTTTTATCTAAAAAGTGATTGCTTAGCCATGTGTGGTGGAACACACCTGTAGCCCCAGCTACTTGGGAGGCTGATGTGGAAGGATGGCTAGAGCCTGGGAGGCAGAGGTTTCAGTGAGCCCTAATCACACCACTGCACTAGGATGACAGAATGAAACCTTGTCTTTAAACAAAACAAAAAACCAGAGCTGACAATGACACTCTCTGGAACATTGCATACCTTCTGTACATTCTGGAGCACATAGATTTCTATCGAATTGTATGATATGCATTTGTAGTAAATTTCTATCGGGTTGGATAATATGCATTTGTAGTAAACTATGAACTATAACTGTCTTTTCCTCCAAAACTGTGTATGTGTGCATGTTTGTATGCACACAAGAAAAAGGTTAATAAAGTAAAAATATCAATTATTCTTTAGAATAATATCACATCATAATTATTATAGTTCTTTTCTGAAAGATTGCATATAAAAATAAGAATTATTCGAGTCACCCAGCAGAACATCTGTTTATATTGTTCTGCCAACTGGGACCCAAGCTAGGTTCCATGGGAGTCCTCCTTTTGGCCTGCCCCCAACGAAAGGACTACTGCCCACTCTCTGAGTGGGAGTCTTAGCTTTGTTGCTTTCTTTATGAGCAACTGTCTTAGGTTTTGTTTTTTGTTTTGTTTTGTTTTGTTGAGACGGAGTCTCGCTCTGTCGCCCAGGCTGGAGTGCAGTGGCGAGATCTCAGCTCACTGCAACATCCACCCCCCCAGATAAAGCAATTCTCCTGCCTCAGCCTCCCGAGTAGCTGAGACTACAGGCATATGCCACCACGACCGGCTAATTCTTTGTATTTTTAGTAGAGACGGAGTTTCACCGTGTTAGCCAGGATGGTCTCGATCTCCTGAACTCGTGATCCGCCTGCCTCGGCCTCCCAAGTGCTGAGATTACAGGCGTGAACCACCGCGCCCGGCCTTTTGTAGATCTTTTGTCTTATTTCTTCCTCCATATATTACTTCTGACAATCGTAAGATTATTAGAATCGTAAGAATCCTCTCATGGGTGCCCATGAAGTTAATAACAAAAACAAAATAGATATGCGTCACTTTAATTATTTCTGATTTTAAAAATATATTTTATTGATACTGAGGTAGTTTATGCTCACTAAACTACCTCATAAAATGAATGCCTGACCCTTCATTTTATGTTTAAAAAATGGGTTGGTCTCTAATGACAAACGCATTCATTAGTGATCAACCCATTTTCATAATCATATCTTAATAGTTGTAAACTTGCAGCAAAATTTATTAGTTGTAAATAGTTGTAAACTTGCAGCAAAAATTATTCACTCACATTGTTTCAATAAAATTTCCTAATTGAGTAATAAAATAACATAAAACATCATTGCCATACCCATTTTCATCTAGGCTTTCTCCTGTTACATTTTAGTTTAACAGTTTTGCATTTTACATTTAGGGCTATGATCCATTTTGAGTTAATATTTGTGAAGGGTGTAAAGTCTGTGTCTAGGTTCACTGTTTTGCATGTGGAAGTTCAGTTGTTCGATTGTTTCCATTTGTTGAAAAGACTATCTTTGCTCTATTGTGTTAACTTTGCTTCTTTGTCAAAGATTGACTACTTCACTACTATATTTGTGCGGGTCTATTTCTGGTCTCTCTAGATCTATTTGTCATTATTATTTGTCATTGATCTATTTGTCTATTTTTTCACCACTTATTGTCTCCTTCAACTTCTCTTTTGCTGGTTCTTCCTGCTCTCCTTCATCGTTCTATGAGGATATCTCAGGGTTCAGTTTTTGTTGTTGTTGTTTTTTTGGTTTTTTGGTTTTTTTTTTGTCAGTCTTGCTCTGTCTGCCAGGCTGGAATGCAGTGTCATGATCTCGGCTCACTGCAACCTCTGTCTCCTGAGCTCAAGCAAGCATCCTGCCTCAGCCTCCTGCGTTGCTGAGATTACAGGCGTTTGCCACCACGCCCTGTTAATTTTTGTATTTTTAGTAGAGACAGGGTTTCAACATGTTGGGCCAGGCTCATCTTGAACTCCTGATCTCAGATGATCCACCCGCCTCCGCTTCCCAAAGTACTGGGATTACAGGCATGAGCCACCATGCCCGGCCCACTTATGATCATTTTAAAAACACACTATATAACTTATTTATTTTGTGTATTGCCTGTCTTCCCTATGAGAATGCAAACTCCATGAGGGCAAGATATTTGTTTACTGTCAGATTACTAATACCTAGAAGAGATATGGGTGACATTCAATAAATATTTGCTGAAAATACATTAGAATACAGATTTCATTATCCCATTTCACAGATTAGAAAATAAAATTCAGAGAGGTCATTGAGTTTCCCAGGGACACAACACAATAAACACCAAGAGTGAAGCTCAGATATTTAGATTTCCTGCCTAGATCTTCCAGGGAGACTTAGAGGAAGACAGTGTAGTTGAGGAGGGCAAGGAGGCAAATTAGGCTGAAATATGGAAAGGGAAAGGACTCTAAGGGAAGTGGAATGGTTCTTGCTACCAAAACAAACAGCTTTCACCAAAAGAACTATGTATCTGACTAGAATTTCTTTCTTTTTTTCTTTCTTTTTTCTTTTTTTTTTTGAGACAGCGTCTCACCCTGTTGCCCAGGCTGCAGTGCAGTGGTGTGATCTCCGTTCATTTCAACCTCTGCCTCTTGGGTTCAAGCAATTCTCCTGCCTCAGCCTCCTGAGTAGCTGGAATTAGTGCCACCAAGCTCGGCTAATTTTTTTTGTATTTTTAATAGAGACCTGGTTTTGCCATGTTTGCCAGGTTGATCGCAAACTCCTGACCTCAGATGATCTGCCCAACTCAGCCTCCCAAATTGCTGGGATTATAGGTGTGAGCCACTGCGCCTGGCAGACTAGAATTTCTCTAATACCCACATCCAAGGGTAGCAATACATTTAATTTGCATTAGGGAATATTTCCTGGGCATTGGTACCATTGTTCATACAAATTCTTTTAAATGAAAAACATCCTCCTTTTACTCTGAAATATGCACTTCCCATTTTCTCCAGGAAGTAGTACCAATTACAAGCATAATATTTGTAACAGTTATCTCTGGCAACTCCCCATGTCCTCAGAGTGTCTCTATACTGAGTTTTTTCTGCCTCTCCCTATACTGTAAAAATCATTTTCATATTATATGCTCAGTTTCACCCTATTAATACCCATGTATTTTCATAGACCCTTCCTTTTTCCAGAAAACTGAAATAATGAGGAATACTTTTTTTTTTTTTGAGATGGAGTCTCACTCTGTCATCCAAGCTGGAGTGCAGTGGCATGATCTTGGCTCACTGCAACCTCCGCCTCCCGGGTTCAAGCTACTCTCCTGCCTCAGCCTCCCGAGTAGCTGGAATAACAGGCGCCCGCCACTACCCGCAGTTAATTTTTTGTATTTTTAGTAGAGACGGGGTTTCATCATGTTGGCCAGGTGGGTCTCGAACTCCTGACCTCGTGATTCACCAGCCTTGGCCTCCCAAAGTGCTGGGATTACAGGTGTGAGCCAGTGCGACCGACCGTGAGGAATACTTTGACCTCAGACACACATGGATAGAAATACTGGTTCCAAGTTCTATAACTTGTGTGAGCTTGAGGAAGTTATTTATATTATTTAACCTCCCCACTCCTCAACCTCTGCATCTATAAGAAAGGCAAATGATTGTAAGTAACAATTACACCTACACCTGAGGCTTGCTTTGTTCGTTTACGTAGGAAAAATCATTAAATACTTGATTTAATGGCTGATAATAAATTGTAGATATTACTATTGTTCTAGTGATTTCCATTATTAGTTTCTAGGGAATTACAAAGATCAGAACTTTGGAGATTTGTTAAAAATATACCCACATCCAATGGTACATTAAGGAATGTACCATTGTACATTGTCTTGCCTTCACTCTTAGGCAAGACAGATGGTCGCTGCAAGCCTCGGTGCTTCAACTGAAAATTAGGAAAAGAATACTCAGAGAATCGTGGTAAGGGCTCAGGCTTACATTTAAAGGTATTCATTGAGGGCAAAGCAGTATGGATTCACTGACGAGCAAGAACAGACACTGTTCCTGTCCAAATGCAACTTACATTCCAGGGAGACCGACATCAATCTAGTTATTACACTTACAAATGTAAAATTGGCAAGGGAAGAAAGCTCATGGTACTATGAGGAATATAGAACTTTCATTAATGCAGTTTAAGGAAGTCTTTCCTAAAGAAAAAATAGTTTCCCTGAGATCCAATCACCAGCTAAAGATAACTAACTAGGCAAAGCCAAGGGCAAAGCTTTTCAGCTAGAGGGAACCTCAGGTGCAAAGATAACACCTGTAAAATGTGTAGTATATATATCAGGTGTTTTTTTTTTTTTTTTTTTTTGAGACAGAGTTTTGCTCTTGTTGCCTAGGCTGGAGTGCAATGGCGTGATCTCGGCTCACTGCAAACCGCCTCCCGGGTTCAAGCAATTCTCCTGCCTTAGCCCCCCAAGTAGCTGGAACTGCAGGAGTGTGCCACCACGCCCGGCTATTTTTTATATTTTTAGTAGAGATGGCGTTTCGCCATGCTGGCCAGGCTGGTCTTAAACTCCTGACCTCAGGTGATCAGCCTGCCTCGGCCTCCCAAAGTGCTGGGATTACAGACGTGAGCCACCACGCCCGGCTAATTTTTGTATTTTTAGTAGAGACAGGGTTTCGCCCTGTTCGAACCTCTGACCTCAGATGATCTGTCCACCTCGGTCTTCCAAAGTGCTGGGATTACAGGTGTAAGCCACCACGCCCGGCCCAGATTCTTAAAATGTTAGTTTCTGCTTCCTCTTTCCTTTATCTTGTCAAAATAACCAGAATCTGGGCGCGGTGGTTCGCGCCTGTAATACCAGCATTTTGGGAGTCTGAGGCGGGTGGATCACCTGAGGTCAGGAGTTCGAGACCAGCCTAACATAGTGAAACCTCGTCTCTACTAAAAATTAGTCGGGCGTGGTGGCACATTCCTGTAATCCCAGGATTACTTGGGATTACTTGGGAGGCTAAGCCAGGAGAATCGCTTGAACCTGAGAGGCGGACCGAGAGGCAGAAGTTGTAATGAGCCAAGAACGTGCCATTGCACACCAGCATGGGCAACAAGAGTGAAATTCCGACTCAAAATATAAAATAACCAGAATCTGAGATCTGGTGTGAGTTAACCTCTAAGGAAGTCAATTAAATTTCCTTCAACAAGTTTGAAATAATTCATGTATCAGCATGATCATGAGAGTTCTCTTAGTGCACTGGGGGTAGGGGGTTGGCGATCGATCATCAGGAGAGCTTTGCCACTTGCGGGGAGTCACTTATTGCAGGCAGGGTGTTAACTGAGTTTAACACTAGAAGACAAAATGAGGACATAATCTCTCTGAACGTAGGTTAGGAAAGTAGAAACGCCCTTCGAGTGTATGTCTTTCCCAGAAGAAAAACTGTCCTAAAGTTCGCGAATTTTACTAAAATAGGCGACGAAACACACAGAGTCGCTAAACTTTTTAACCCTTTCGTTTTTCTTTCTTATTTCAGAGAAATCTCGCAAACGGCGTGAACACTAAGCTGATTCCAGAAACGGTCGGGTTCTCTTCCTTCACTCACGATGGTTGCCTGCTGGGAGCTCGCTTCGAACCCAGCTGAACGCTCATTGCTGAGTCCTGGAAGAAAGTCGCGTTTGTACAGAAGGCTCCCGGCAGCGAGCCGGGCCGGGAGTCCCCCCAGTGCGCACGAAGCCGGGCCCCGAATTCCCACTGGGAGGAACGCACTGGAATTGAAATGTCTAAGGTCAAGCCTCGCTGAGAATCAAGTCCCAGAGGATCTTCTCGGGTGGTGGAAACTTGAGGGGAAAAGGCGGTCACGAAAATTCAAGTCTGTTAATCCAATACAGATTATCCAGGCCGCTGAGGGCAGGAATATCTTCTTATTTATTCCTTTACTCTTCTCTCCTCACAACTCTTCCTCCTGGTACACACTTGATGGGTTTTAGAAATACTGTGTGGCACTAACAGTACCGATAGTACTACTACTACTAATTGCCCGATACGTCTGTTATCCGTTAACTGACACTCGGTGGCGGCGGCTGCGGAATTTCGAATTACGGGAACCCCCGAAATTTAGTGAGGTAAGCGCAAACTAACGCCGGGTTCCCGTAGTGTAGTGGTTATCACGTTCGCCTAACACGCGAAAGGTCCTCGGTTCGAAACCGGGCGGGAACACGTGGACTGGGATTAACTTTTGTTGCTGCTTGGTTTCTATTCCCTCTTACACGTACAAACCCGTTTGGGCTTCTGGACTTTAAAAATACACAATTCTGAGTTCGATTTGTTTGTGGTCCAGAGGTCTAAAATGGGATTCCAAGGAAGCCAATCTTACCTAAGTGGCGTGGGCCAAGTCCTGGACTGTGGGCGTCTCCTGGCATTGACACCTCCTAGGGTTCTGGGCGAGAGGAGGTGGGGAGACACGGGCTTCAGTGCCAGTGGTGTCAGAAATCTTTCATTTTAGACTTCTGGACCACAAATCGAGCTCAGAATTGTGTATTTTTAAAGTCCAGAACCGCAAACGGGTTCGTGGGTAGAAGGCACCCACGGAACCCTATTCTAGCCCACGTGTTTCTCCCCGGTTTTGAATGGTTGACCTTTGAACCGTTGACCTCTCGCGCGTTAGGCGAACGTGATAACCACTACACTACGGAAACCTCGTATAACTGCCATCTTACCTTGAAACGTAAAAGTATATAATTCCCTGATTGCCCCAAGTTGAGAAATTTTGGATTTGTTCTTTCTTTGTAGAAAAGTTTTCGATTGTAGTATTGTTCTCACTCTCACTTTTCTCATTAATTGGAATCACCAATGTCACATACCGATGACAGATACGAGCAGAAATGCGTTCGCCAAATATGTCGACTATATTGTTTGGAGTGTTCAGCGCAGCGTGTTGTCAAAAAACTGCGGGCCGGGCACTGTGGCTCACGCCGGCAATCCCAGCACTTTGGGAGGCCAAGGCGGGCGGATTAGCTGAGGTCAGGAGTTCGAGATCAGCCTGACCAACATGGAGAAACCTCGTCTCTACCTTAAAAAAAAAAAAAAAAAAAATTAACCAGGCGTGGTGGCGCATGCCTGTAATCCCAGCTGCTCGGGAGTCTGAGACAGGAGAATCGCTTGAACCCGGGAGGCGGAGGTGGAGGTTGCGGTGAGCCTAGATCGCGCCATTGCACTCCAGCCTGGGCAACAAGGAACCAAACTCCGTCTCAAACAAACAAACAAACAAAAAACTAAAAACTGCACCAGTGCCCATCAAGGAAGACCTCCTAGAGAAAACGACGCCAGATCTGAGACTTGATAGATAAAAAGAAGAATGATGGTTGTAGATAGGTTGGAAATGAGCTTTTTTTTTTTCCTCCCTCTGTAGCTCTTAGACGAAGAACGCGATTTTTTGTCATTAGGAACTGAATGGAGTGGTCATAATCTTAGGAAGGAAATCCAAGGATTTGAAGCAGGGCTTGGAAAGAAATTAGACTGAAGGGGAATATATGGGCTGGATCAGGGAAGAAGGGAGGTGGCTCCAAAAGAGGAAGATATGTTTTAATCTGAAAATGATGAGAGAAATTGGAGAGGTTGGGAACTAATCTTTAATTCTTGGCTTGTAGATGTCGTCCAGTGAAGAGTTTTGGTTTCTTGGTTTTCTAAAAAATTTATTAAGGTGTACTAGTCAATGAACACATTTGACATCAACTCACAAATTTAATTCCATCAACAAATGCCAACAAAGATAAACATAAAGAAAACTATAACTGCTCAAATTATATAAAAATGATTGAAACCAAAGATTTAAAAAATCTTAGGGAGGCAGAGGCAGGCGGAACACTCCAGGTCAGGAGTTGGAGACCAGCCTGGCCAGCAGGGTGAAATCCTGTCTCTACTAAATTAAAATGACTGACTCCACAATCCAGTCAAGATGTCAATGTCAGTCCTGAAAAGTGGCAAGATTCTTGAGATTTTTTCATGTGTGATCATAGTTTAGATTTTAGTCAAGGTTCAGAAAACTTAAAACGATCTGTGAGTGTTGGACATTCCTAAGTGGTGTGCTGCTTATGTGGAATTGTGGACACAGCGTTAGCATTAAACAGTCTTAACAAAGAGAAGAAAGTACTATAGAAGATAATAAGAACAGTGGACTCTAGAAAAATCTCTGCCGAGTCTGTCGAATAACAATATTAGGAAGTTGTTTTCTGTATGTAGTTGTTAACACGTTCGCCTTACACGCTGAAAGTTCTCTGGATGGATACCAGATGGAAATGCCTCCTAAGACTATTTCTTCTTCCCAACATTTTCCATCATCGCCATGCCATACCTTTCACCTTTTCAGGAATATTCAAATGAATTTATTAAAGTTTATTCAGTGCCCCGCCGGGCGCAGTGATTCACGCCTGTAATCCCAGCACTTTGGGAGGCTGAGGAGGGCGGATCACATGAGGACAGGAGTTTGAGACCAGCCTGGCCAACGTGGTGAAACCCCTTCCCTACTGAAAAACACAAAAATTAGCCTGGCGTGGTGGCGGGCGCCTGTAATCCCAGCTATTGAGGAGGCTGAGGCAGGAGAACCGGGGAGGCGGATTTTGCAGTGAGCCGAGACCGCCACTGCATTCCAGCCTGGGCGACAGAGAGACTCCGTCTCAAAACACACACACACACACACACACACACACACACACACAAATAAATAAAATAAAGTAAAGTTTATTTAGTGCTCAACATCAGGATTTAACACCTGGATATGAAGAAGAACCACATAGTTAGCTTAAGGCAACACAAGGCTTACGTTAAGAGAGAGCGCGCGCGCGCCCGCACACACACACACACACACACACACACAGCCGTCCATTTGAGGATCCTAGGAAAAGTGGCATTTTGCCCCTGAAGAAGGGAAGTTTTTTGAGTAAAGAATATGCACCTATGTGAGTAAAGATAGACGTATAATTAATATGTCTTAGAATACCCAAAGAAACAGAGCAGATAAGACAGAAACACCTTACTCTTTAGGGTTTGGTGTTTTTCTCAGATCTTTTATGTGAAAATCTGCCTAGAAAAGACTTCAGATATTAAAATGCATTTTTCATTCGCCTCTAGTCTATTATTAATAGTTTATCAGTTTTGTCATTAATAATTATTTAAGATGATATCACAGTCTCTTCAGAAACTTTGGTGTTATCCTAAGTCCAGAATCATTCAAAGAGGAATAGCTATTATGGTAATCAATTTAAAGTCTAAGGCCGGGCGCAGTGGCTCATGCCTGTAATCCCAGCACTTTGGGAGGCCGAGGTGGGCGGATCACCCGACGTCGGGAGTTCGAGACTAGCCATGACCAACATGGAGAAACCCCACCAAATTAGCCGGGCGTGGTGGTGCATGCGTGTAATCTCAGTTACTCGGGAGGCTGAGGCAGGAGAATCGCCTTAACCCGGGAGGCAGAAGTTGTGATGAGCCGAGATGGCGCCATTGCACTCCAGCCTGGGCAACCAGAGCTAAACTCCGTCTCAAAAAAAAAATTAGAAAAGTCATTAGTGGTCTATTGTAAAAACGTTTTGAGTGCCATCTCTATTCCAATAGCGTTGAGGATTTTTGTTTTTTGTTTTGTTTTGTTTTGTTTTTTGAGACGGGGGTCTCTCTGTCGCCCAAGCTGGAGTGCAGTGGCGCCATCTCGTCACACTGCAAGCTTCGCCTCCAGGATTCAAGCGATTCTCCTGCGTCAATCTCCGGAGTAGCTGAGATTACAGCTACGGCTGGGATTACGCCCGGCTAACTGTTGTGTTTTGGGTAGAGGCGGGGTTTCGCCATATTGGCCAGG
This sequence comes from Theropithecus gelada, assembly GCF_003255815.1. Taxonomy (NCBI): domain Eukaryota; kingdom Metazoa; phylum Chordata; class Mammalia; order Primates; family Cercopithecidae; genus Theropithecus; species Theropithecus gelada. Next base: position 30,513,354 of record NC_037671.1, read on the forward strand.
CTGGTCTCGAACTTCTGACCTCAGGTAATTCGCCCTCCTCGGCCTCCCAAAGTGCTGGGATTACAAACGAGAGCCACCTCGCCTGGCCAAAAGTGCCTATTTCTAAAGCTGTTGAATCTGCATCATTTGATCTCAAACGGTAGGGCAAAGGAGCTAACCTCAGCTATGTTAGGCTACCTAGCCTTACAATAGGACAAATACTGTATCTTAAAGATAACATGAAAGCTTGTCATGAAACTGTTGCACTTTACACTTCTCGCCTAATGTATCTCCACTGTTTTCTGGCAACGTTTTTAAAAGCCTGAATATTACAGGATTTATTGGTGGTAAATTCAGTAGCACCAGGTGAAATTACAAAACGTGGAATGTACAGAAAGCCAGGCCCCGCTGGGATTCGAACCCAGGATCTCCTGTTTACTAGACAGGCGCTTTAACCAGCTAAGCCACGGAGCCGCAGCTGAACAAAACCGGAATTATATATTATTTGGAAACTATTTCACACTTCTATAATTAGAAAAAACCCCAGCAACTAGTTTGTTAGACGGCTTCAAAACAAAAATAGACATCCAGGTCTCAATGAAAACCAAATAACTTTATTTTGAAAGGATTAACACATGGGCTGGATTGAAATGACTATTTCCCCTTGAAAAGTCGTCCCGGCCGGGCGCGGTGGCTCACACCTGTAATCCCAGCACTTTGGGAGGTCGAGGCGGGCGGATCACCTGAGGTCCGGAGTTCCAGAACAGACTGGCCAACATGGCGAAACCCCGTCTCTACTAAAAGTACAAAAATTCGCCGGCGTGGTGGCGGGTGCCTGTAATCCCAGCTACTCAGGAGGCTGAGGCAGGAGAAACGCTTGAACCCGGGAGGCGGAGGTTGCAGTGAACCGAGATCTTGCCACTGCACTCCAGGCTGGGCGACAAGAGCGAGACTCCGTCTCAAAGAAAGAAAGAAAAGGAAGGAAGGAAAGGAAGGAAAGGAAGAAAGGAAGGGAAGGGAAGGGAAGGGAAGGGAAGGGAAGGGAAGGGAAGGG